>NC_092512.1:69720459-70021059 GCF_047511675.1 Marmota flaviventris
GATCCATTAAGATCCGGATGGCATGGTCATTTGATAGGGACAAGGAGGATTCTCTAGGCACCTCTGAAGGCTTCAAAAGTAACTTTCAGTTTTCTACCTCTCTCACAAGAATTCTTCCATGTGGACCTTTATTTTGAAAAACGGGAAACAAAAACCTACATCCACTTATTGCTGCTTCTCTATGACACCCACCTCACTAAAATCTCTCCACAGCCACAAAGTTAAATCTTTTATAAAGTAAGGCTGCCCCCAAAGCCTATCATTTTCACTAACACTTAAAAATATTTTCTCAACATTCTCAGCCAGTGCTCAAAATCGCCCTGATATATATAGAGCCTCCTTTGTGGAATAACAAGATTATTTTTATCATTTTCCGATTCTCAAAAACCTGACCTGTCACCAAAGAACTTCTAAAAATATCAGATGATAATGATATCTTTCGTCATTCCCTTCCTTGCTTGTGGCTGAATTAGTAGAGTTGAATTTTTATTTATTTTCTTAGGGTCTCTTCTAACCATAGCACACATTTCATTGCTTCAAGAAGATACAGAACAAAGTATCCTTCTTGGGAAGGTGGGTTGATTTTGCTTCCACCTTTAAAGACAAGGTGTTGTGGTGAATATTCACTCTCTGCTTATCTTTTAAATCATATTTTTTAATTGGAAGTGTGTTGGATTAGATCCTGGAAAACAAATGCTGGCTGAGGAGAAGCATTTTGTTCTTTTGCCACAGCTGATTCAATTCAACAGCAGCATTACTGCGTGCCTACTATGTGCCAGGAATATAAAGATGAATACAATACTATTTGCCCTCAGATAGCACACAGCCCATCCGGATGGACAATACCATTAAGGAGCAACAATAGAACACTGTGATAAGGGCTATAATCTTATTGCTGTTTGTTTAAACATACAAGAATAGGAACACCAAAAAGGGAGCAACAAATACTGTCTAGGGAAATCAGAAAGGAAGTGTAAAAGGGAAACCAAATGATATTTCAGAGATAAAGCTCCAAAATTTCTGTTGCTCAGAGATTGTGTATCATTCTTTATATATATCTGAAGTTGAAAAGGAAACCTATTTTAGGGAGTTGTTAGAAGCATCTGCTCTTTGGATAGAATTTAGAATATATATCCTTGTGGGTAGGTCCTTCCACATTTATTCTTGACTGTTGGTTTTGGTGAGTCTTTTTCAGTAATGCATATCTAGAAACACCTACTTACTCGCCTTGCAGAAGCCCTGAATAGAAGGAGTGTTCCAACTGTAGATGCTTCCCATGGGGAATGTTCATTACTCCAACAAGGACAAGTTCTGTCTTCATAGTGGGCAAGGTGCATCAATGTTGTTGTTAATTTTTATGTTGTCAACAGGTTTTTACTTATTTTGACTGTTAATTTGGGGAGGACAAGATAAAAGAGATTTCCAAACAGGGGGGACAGCAGGCCCTTGTTTCAGTGGCAGGAGGCAAGGGCTAGAGGAGAAAGAACTAGGAGAGGTCACCTTCAAAGGAACAGGATGACAGAATCTAGGGATAGTAATATGTGATGTCTTATTTTAGGTTTTGCTTTTCTCAAGAGTAAAATTTGTTAAATACCATCACCTCATGTTGTTGTGTTAGTAAGCATTAGAGAAAAAAGAAGGTACTATGTCCATGCCTTGGAGTAAAGATAAAGAGAAGTAAAAAGGGCTGTGAACACAACAGAAAAATTAATTTGTTCTAGTTTGTTATATGTGACAGTAGAATGAATTTTGACACATTGTAAACAAATGGAGCACAACTTCTCATTCCTCTGGCTATACCTGGTGGTGCAGAGTCACAACAGTAGTATAATCGTACATGTATATAGGATAATAATGTCTGTCTCATTCTACTGTCCTTCCCATTCCCAAGCCCCCTCCCCTCCTTTCACTCCCCTCTGCCCAATCCAAAGTTCTTTCATCCTTCCCTACCCCTCCCCTCACATTATGAATCAGCATCTGCTTATCAGGGAAAACATTTGGCCTTTGGTTTTTTGGGTTTGGCTTATTTCACTTAGCATGATATTCTCCAGCTACATCCATTATGAGTAAAGATCTTTAGGGGAAAAAGTATACATCTATATTTTTTCATTTTTTTTGTTACTATGGGAAAATATCCAAAGCAGGCTAACCTTCTAAGAAAAGTAGCTTATTTAGCTCACAGTTTTGGAGGTTCAAGGACATGACACTGACATTGGCTAGGCTCTGGTGTGGGCCCTCTTGGCTTCATTACATCATGGCAGGAGCATATGTGTGAAGAAAAGATAACATTGCGGAATAGGAACCCAGAAAGAATGGTAGAGCCAGGCTTGCACTTTTTATAATAAGCCTCTTCTAAGAATTTAGGGATCCCGGGACTGGGATTGTGGCTCAGCAGTATGAGTGCTCGCCTAGCATGGGCAGGACCCAGGTTCAATCCTCAGCACCACATAAAAATAAAGGCATTGTGTTGTGTCCATCTACACCTAAAAATAACTAACTAACTAAATAAATAAATAAATATTTTTAAAAAGAATATAGGGATCCCACAGGAGCTACTTAAGATTCAACTGTTAGAAACTTGGCTCCCCATAAGAAGTCCTTAAATGGGATATTCTTAAATCACTGGGGGATGTACTCTAACCATATCAAAACCATAGAAACACTGCAAAGGCTAAGCAGACATTTTAACCAATGTCATGACTCATGTGTCCATTTCCTATTGTAAGTATTTCCAAGGTTCCATGTCAAAATTAACTTGCTTTTCTTTCAATCCTTATTATTGGTTTTTCTATAATGCAGAAATTCTGCTTTCAACTGACCCCCATCTGATAAGTATGCTGTTACCCCTCTAGCTTTCAAAATTTTGTTTTTCTCTTCCATCAACTCTCCTTTCCTCTTGTTCTATAACTTCATATATTTTAAATTCCTTTAGTTGGAGATTTTGAGCAGGAGCTGAGATTAAGTGTGTTAAATCTATGGTCTTCTTTCTTAGTTATGTTTTAATCTATTCACAAATGCTCCACCTAATTGAGAATAACATGACAACTGAATCTTGGTTAGAATTAGCACTCAACCCCTAAAAGAGCTTAGAATTAAAATGAACTGTAGAAGTCAACCAGTATATATTGAATCAGATGTTTAATTCAGAAAAGTTCTTAGCCTGATGGATATAAATTAAATTTGCTGGGTGAAAATGTTGTGAGTCTATGTTATTGTTTTGCATATCATCATACATTACATTTAGTAATTATAACAATAGCTGTCACTTATTATATGTTTTCCATGTGCCTCATACTGTGCTGGGGGCATTTATCCTGCCCAATGATCCTATGAGGGAAGTATTATTACATTCCTATTTGTCAGAGAAGCAAACTAAGTTTAGCTCAGGTTTAACTCACTTCCCAGTAGCATATAGTTTGTATATGACAGGCAGAGCCTAGTTCTGGACCAACTTCTCAGATTCCAAAGTTTATCCTTCAAGCTGTGATGTTTTTTTCTTTTTTTCCCCCTCTCCTTAGTTGTACATGACAGCAGAATGAATTTCAATTCATCACACACAAATGGAGTATGACATTTCAATTGTCTGGTTGTACACGGTGTAGAGACCCCCATTCATGCAATCATACATCTATCTAGGGTAATGATTCCATCTCATTCTTAAGACTATGTGACTCTCAAAGAACTTAATTTTTCTGTGGGATAATTGGTATGTGCTTTCTGCTTTTTTCCACAACAGTTATGCTTGTTTTCTCATTCCTACATTTGAATCCTTAGGGTAATGACCACCAGTGGTCCCAGGCAGACTTTTCTCTGCTATCCAGACTACTACTTGTTTAAATTGCTATGAGCCCAGTAAACAACAAATAATATGAAAATTATTCTGGACTCAACAGTTAAGGTAAATCTGTTGTCAAAATGATGTGTAATGCATTTCTAGATGGACTTTAGCCTTGAATCTATCATTCATTATATCAAACTACCACTATTTATATATTGAGTACAGTTAAATTAGAATCATGACCATGTCAAAGATTTGGGGTTTGGTGGGTTATTTTTACTAAAATAACCACACATTTTTTTCTTGTCAACAATTTCAATCTTTAACGGTAAACTATCAGAGTAAGCAGATAAAATCAAAACTATACAGAATCCCAAGTCAGATGATCCTGGGTCGAGTCACAGTTCTGTATCTACTGTGTATGCAGGACAACTCAACAACTTCTCTAAGCCATGATTTCACAGTCTGTAAGAAAGAAACTTAATGCCAGGCTCAGTTGTGCATGCCTGTAATCCTAGCTATGTGGAAGGCAGAAACAGGAAAATCTCAAGTTCTAAGCCCACCTCGGCAACTTAGGAAGACCCTAAGTAATAAATAAAATAAAAAATAAAAAAGGTTGGGGATGTAGCTCAGTGGTAGAGTACCTTGAGTTCAATTACCATTATCACAAAAAAGAAAATAAAAACCCTACAACAATATTTTGAGTGCAGTTGAGATAATATTAATTGCTTAGCATAGAGGAGGAGCTTTAAAAAAAAAGCTCATTTATCAGCTTTATCCAAGAGTCTCCAGCAAGTATTTAAGAAATATTTATTGAATAAACTAGGTAATAGAAGACATATGTGAGAATATATGTATAAGCAAATAGAAAATCTTGTTTTTCTGAAATCTAACATCTTTCTAAAGCAGGATTCCCAGGGTTGGCCCCTCTCACAACTGTATTGGTCATGAGGGTAAAACTGGAAACTCAGAATTGCCAACTCATTTAATTGTGTCCCAATCTGTGGTGCTGTGAGTGGCACACAGCATTATCTATGACTTTATGCATCTCCATCACTGTCAAATGTAAATCCTGTCTGGCAAAACTCTGAGTATCTATAGTTCAGAATATATGAAAGTCTTCTCTTTGACTCACTGAAGGCATCTTCTGAGAATAAACAATACCAGGAAAGAGAATTTACCTAGGTAAATGCTATAGTCTCCTAATGGCCAAAGTCTGTTAGGCATAAACACACCAGAAAGTCTCTGAATGGTTTGACTCCATGCTACTTCTTTCAATGTCAGAAGGAATTCGGGGGGGGGGGGGGGGAAGACTGACATTTTTACTTTCTCAGGCATTTAGGAATCATGGTACAGTCTTGGAGTGGCATTAGGGGATGGTTTGAAGAAAAGAATGGGTAAATCAGAGAAGCCCACATCCACAGGTGCTCTCTAAGCTTCCTAGGGCCCTACATAGCAGGAATGACTCCAGGCATGGCCAATTCCTCCAAAGCCATTGACACTGAAACAGGATATAAGGATAGAAGTGCTTGGTGTTCAAGTCCTGGTCATACAATGAATTTTGGAAATGATTCAACATCCTGAATACATGAAGAAAGGAGGGCATGGGGCAAAAGATATTTGACTCATTTATTTCCTGATTATTTTCCAAATCATCCTTATCCTAGAGGCACATACCTCTCAGGAAAGAAGCCATTCTGGCTCTAAAGACTCCTACAGAAAGTGGGTCATCAAGGTGGTTCTATGAATAGGGTTTGTAATAGGCTGAAGGCTATAACAGTCCTGGCACTGTTGCTGAAGGAATACATCAGGCAAATTACTCTGTGCCCTGATTTGTTTGTTGTTTATTGATTATTTTTTTAATTTTAATGAGAACATGGGATTGCATTATTTGTACATGGAATTGGTTTCTCTCTGGACCCTCTAATTCTACACATCTCTGATGTTTCTGTAAACCTAAAGGAATTAGCTGAACAATTAAAATTGTGTCCAAAATGGAGGATTTCATACTACAGTTAAATACTTCTTATTTCCTCTGCTTAGTGTTTGATAGAACTGAGTTATAAGCTGGAGTTTCTGGATCCTATCTGAGCTGCCCATGCTGGGGCAGGGGTAGGGTAGGAGATGAGACCTGTGGCCTTTACACTGTTGAAAAGATTTATTTCTCATAATTTAAGAAACTTTGGCACTGTGCACCAGAGCCTGACATCTAAAAATCTCCCCCCACCCTGCACTTCTCTCTCATTTTCTACATTGAGCAGTAAACCATTCTGGTGTGAAGCCATCTCTTTTCTCCCATCAGAACCTAAAAAGCTGTCAGTGTCTGTTTCCTTGTTAGTAACCAGTCTGCTTGCTCTGACTGTGCCTCACAGCTTGTATCAAGTGAAAGTGCTGCTTTCTGTTGAGGAGTGGAGTAGAGCTGGGATTTGCAGAAGGCCTCAGGTGCTGGTATTATGTGCTACTCACCTCATCAAAACTGGGGAAGTGAATGCTGCTCAAACCAAATTAAAATTGTTGATCTTGCTCAGTGATGTACACACAATGCCCATATGTTTTCTATGGATGCATTCAAGGAAACACTCAGATCAAGCCTTAGATTATGGTTGCTTTAGGCACTCTTTTGAATTAATATAGTATTCTCCCCTTGCAGAATACTCCTACCTTAACAAAATAACCAAATGGACCCCATTCCTTCCCTGCCATTGCATAGGAAGCATGCCATGTACCATATCATACTCATCTTCAACTCTTGCTTACTGCGGAGCATGGGAAGCTGTCTGGAAGCTTGGTCTGCATCCCCCAAAACTCTAAGGCCCTTGAGCAAATGGCCTCAATGAAACATTCTGAGGGTGATTTGTCACAAAAGACTAACAAGGCCCAAGCCAGATAGCCATTAGTCCCAGTGGAGGAAGTAAAACAGGGGGGACACCAAAGAGGGAAAGACTTTCTACAGAATTCCAAGTAGCTATCCTGTGAAGTAGGAAATGAGTGAAGTGCAATAGAATGAGTGAATGAGCAATGGAAGGTGGAAGAAAAACTTCCGGAATCTTGAATGATCTCAATCAAAGAGAAACCTGAATATGAATCTTTTTATATTGAAGGAGGCGAATGAGACAGTGGGGTTCCTGCAGAGCTCCCCCTTTTTGTAGGCATCACAATGCTTCTTTCCTCATCTTCTCTGTTCTCAGGTTATTATACACGGCTCTCCTTCTCTGCAGTCCTGGGTCACTTCAAAAAGATGAAGGAATATTCTGCCTTCAAACAGCTTTTCATTCCCCTTTCCTCCTCTCAAGCAAGGATCATAGTTAAATGATCCTTGAAGATTTAGGTGATTTTACCCATTTCACTGTTTTTAAAAAAAGAAAAAAACAAGCATGTGCAAGGTCCTGGGTTCAATCGCCAGCACTGCAAAAAGAAAAGAAAAAAAAAAAGAAAAGAATTTGCTGGACTAAAACTAAAAAGGCCAGAAGAATTGGTCATTTGGGCATAGACACTATAAGTCTCAATGATACAAGTTCTTATTGTTTTCTTTGTAACATACTCTCTTCTGCAATAGCCTGGTGGTTATTTGAGTGTTATTTTTAATCTTTTAAATAAAGCAAAATATACAGAGAGAAAGTATACATGTCATAAGTGTATAGATTTACACACTGAAAACACCCATGCAACCAGCACCCAGGTCCAAAAACAGAAAGTAACCAGAAGTCCTTTCCCCTTGCCTCCTCCAGTCTCTCTTCCCCCGGAGAGTAACTATTTTCTGGCCTTATAACAAGCTCAGATAAGTTTTCCCATTTGTACTTTATATAAATGAAATCTGTACAGTATGTTCTTTTTTGTTTGTATTATTTCCCTCAGCATTATTTCTAAGATTCATTATATTGTTGCATGTAGCCACAGATCTTTCTCCCCACTGTGCACAAAGCACCATGTATCCATTTTGCTGTCAATAGGCATCTTGGTAACTTTCAGTTGGGGGCTATTTCAAAAAGTGCTGCTATGAACATCTTGATACATGGTTTTGATAAACATGAAACAAGTCTTATTTTTTTTATAATATCTCACCTACAGACGGATGGCCAAATATTTAACTATATTCCAGGTTGCACTGTAAAAAGCTCAGTAAGAAAGTGTATGCTTAGTATATATAGGAATCTATACCAAAAAGAAGGAGGAGGAGGAGGAGGAGGAGGAGGAGGAGGAGGAGGAGGAGGAGGAGGAGGAGATGATTTGACATTCACATCATCTCTCCACAATATTTTGGCAGTTTGTTCCCTAAAATCAAACAGCAACAACTCAGCTTATGCCATGGCTCTGATTCTCATAGCTGTGGGATTCCAGCATTCTCACCTGACAGCAGCTTCCTGCCTCCTGGCAACTTGTAATCATTCCAGTCATGTTGTCTATTTTCAGCTCATAAAAAATTCTTTTCTCCTCAAAAATATCTTTTTCCCGTCTTATTTGGAAATAGTCATTGCCAATGTAATTAGTTAAGATGTGGTCATATTGCTGTAAGTGGATCTTTAATTGTCCTTATAAAAAAAAAAACATTAAATGAAGACACAGACAGTATCCACCAACCAAGGAATGCCTGGGTCTACCAAGAACTAGAAGAGGCAAGAAAGTCTTCTATCTTAGAGGCTTTGGAGGGCCATGGACCTGCAGACACTTTGATTTTGGATATTTGGCCTCTAGAACTGTGAGAGAATACATCTCTAGTGTATAAGCCATTCAGTCTGTAGTACATTGTTATAGTAGCCCTAAAAAAGCTGACCCAGATGGTTGCCAAATTGCAATGGTTCAGCTTACAAGGCTTCAACTTCCTGATGGTATGAAAGTGATATGCATTAGTAAAGACTGTGCTTTAAATTTTGAATTTGGATCTTTTCCCAAGGTAGTGATATGTAGTACAGTACCCTCTGGAGATGCCAGACAGTAGCAGCCAGTCACAGATTCCAGTCAGTCTGCAATCACGAGGGAAATAATGGTATTCCACAGCATACTGTCTTGCTAAGCTAGGATGTTTGTAGGTTAGATGTATTAAATGAATTTTTTACTTACGGTATTTTTCAACTTACAATAGGTTTATTGGGCACATAACTCTATTATAATTTAAGGAACATGTGTACATCAGTCCAGGGACCAAATAAAAGTACAATTCCAGTCCCAGCCAACCAAGTCTCCCCAGATGAGGACCCAGGCATTGTACAACAGACAATCCATCCCTGCTTTTCCCCGCCTCAATTCCTGTCCCATAGAATGTGGGAGCATAATACAGTGGTTATGATTTCATGCTTCTGAGTTTGGAGTGGTTTGTCATTTCCTCAATAGTAAGTGGAACAAGAGCTATCAGTTTCAAACACAGCAGCCTGAAGACCAAGTGACTCAGTCTACATACACAAGTGACAGAGGAGTCACCTCTGCTCTAAAAGTATGCTGAGCATCAGAGTGTCCTTCAACAGAAAAGAAAAACTCAGTTGGTTATCCATAGAAATCATGAGCTTTCAGCCAGAAACAAAAGATAACAGGTACTGAACATTTATAATAAGCTAAGTAATGCTGTAAGGATTTCACATGGATTGTCCCATTTAACTTTTCCAACAGCCACATATGTTCTCTCATTAAGACCACTTGTAAAAATGAGTACACTAAGGCATGAAGAGGTTAGGAAACCTGCTCTGAGTGTCAGAGTTTGTGTGTGGTAAAACATGGGCTTCAGGCTTAGGGAGATGGCACCAAGAATTAAGAAGTTTACTGCAGTTATTGAGAAGAATGGATGTGATGGGTGTGGTTTTCAGTGGAGGAAAGTGTCCTAAATGTTCATTCACTTACTTAGTGGACATTTCTTGAGCACTAATCTGTGTCACTGAACTCTTGGGGACAGCAGAATCTAATGGAGGATTAAGGCATGTAAACAAATGTCTTTTTCATTTTAGTTCAGCCCAATATTAAGATATCCCCAAAGAAACTTTCCTAATTAGAAAAATGAGGGCAATTAAAACAAAGATAAAAGGAGAAATTAGGCTCCCTTGCTGATTGATAGAAACAAAGAAAAAAAGATAAAGCCAGAGACAGTTACTGTTCTTAACTAGAAAGCAGAAGTTTGGGGTAAGTCAAGCAATGGAATGTGAAATTCAGTATTGACCCTGCCTTATGAATCTCAGTGGTTATATACACACCTAGATGCAGCCTAGCTGAGACCAAAACACAACCACATTTTGGATTAAATTTTCTCCCCGGTGAAAATGTACCATTTGAGGTCTCTGAGGAAAAGAAAGAGGATGACAAAGCAGACATATATGGTATGTCAGGGCATTCTCCTTTTCTCCTCTCCCCAGTGTGGCCACCTGTGCAGATGTCAGAGAAACAAATTCCAGACTCAAAGGGACACCTCTCATGGATGTCTCTAACTGCCATCCATCCACTACAAGGGTGAGGGTGTTGCATTGCAAAAATGGGCAGAAATAGGTCAGAAACACCCCTGGAACCTTAGTTCATTCACCTTGACTTTTGTGCCCCCAGCCCATTCATGACTGCTTTAACCTTTTCTTCATGTAGACTCTTCCTTCAACAACTTAAAATAGTTTCAAAAAATGTTTTGCACAAAGGAGAAAAGGTCAAGACTACACAGAGCTGGCTCACCCTTTCTGTGAGCTAAGATGAGGACTTTGCTTTTTGTTTCTGATATACTTTATTACTGCTTCAAAAGGAGAGAGTGAACAGCACTTCAAGATGCCCAGTCAGGGGCTGGGGTTGTGGCTCAGTGGTAGACTGCTCGCCTGGCACGTGTGAGGCCCTGGGTTCGCTCCTCAACACCACATAAAAATAAATAAATGAATAAAGGTATTGTGTCCAACTACAACCGAAAAATAAATTTTAAAAAATCATGCCTTCTTTAAAAAAAAAAAAAAAGATGCCAAGTCAGGGAAGGAGTGGCCTGGCATCAGTCCTGGACTTTCTTGGCCCCTCCATCATACTCTGTACCTAGTACCCATCTGTGAGGAATGGAGAGACTGAAACCCCTAACAGCCAAACTCACCAGGCAGCAATTCATTACCTACTGGTTGCAGAATGAGGGAGACAGATTCCTAAATAGAACACATATGCCTTCCTTTAAGGACCTTTTATTAACTCTGTTATCTTTACAGCATCCAACGGACATGGAGCCAGGTCTATAATTAGAGCATCTTGGAAATGTTTTTCAGAATTCTCCAACTTTCCACTGAAATGTGCTCTAAAGCTTAATACTATTTTCCCTTTCTCCCAACAGTCATTCAAGTAACAAGAAGGACAGTCAATAGGAAGTCTGATGAAGGAAGATGGCCTGAGTCTCCTATCCCATGCAACTAAGAATTTGACAGCCAAGAGACATTTCTCTCATCTGGATGCCTTTGGTATGAGAGGCAGTGTGGTCAGTAACTGGGGAAAATGTGGAGATCTTGTGGTTTGGAATTCAGGTTCTACAGTTTACTAGATATGTGACTGTGAACAATTACTTAATCTTTTGGGGTCACCTTTCCTCATCTATAAAGTCGGAATAATAATAGCATTTACCTCCTGTGGTAGTTGAAACTAATAAATACATTAATATAGGAAAGGCCCTTTAATAATTGTGCCATAATTAGTGTTTGCTATCATTACTAGTGTAGGAAAAGGAGCTAAAGAAGGTAAGGCAATAAGTCTATTTTCAGACTGTAAGATAAAAAGCTAATCCAGTCCCAGATTCCAAGTCCTCCTTCCGAAGCCACTTAGCTGCCAACATGCATTATTGGTTCTCCCATTTACATGAAAAACACATTCAGCAACTGGAAACAGTTGTTTGTTAATACTTATTCTCGAATCACCAGTCACACATAGGAAGGCACAGAAAAATACTATCATTTTTACTCCCATATATTGACCAGCTTTCCTGTGATGTGTAATTTGTAGGAACAATAATTATGGATTATTTGAAAAACACTGGGGCAGAAAATAAATCAAGGAGTAGATAAGATTTAGTGGATGAATGGGCCTACCTGTCAAATTGCTTACTGAGGAAAAACAGAGTGAGTGGGAAGTGGATACGAAAAGGTAAACAATAGGATTATGTTCTTTCCAATTCTGAACCAGGTCTGTCCTTATTCCATGAGTGTTTTGCATGATGATGCATCTTAGACCTCCTCTATTAGAGTCTATAGCCCATGGCATTTCTATCCCTCCTCCTGGAACAATGTCTAACACACATCACCCTTATTTTTTAAAGAATGATTAAATTGATGAATAGATGATAGATACATACAAATATACATACATATATATGATAGATGGATAACAGTCAGATAATAGATATCTAGATATGTAGCTAGTTACATAGATACGTACGTGACAGAACATATATGATAGAGATAAATTGATATAAATTTCTTCAGAAACCTAATCCATTTGAAAGATAAGTATCTAGTTTTCCACAAATCCCCAAGATCTTAATTATGGAAATTTCTGCATTTTACCCAAATCAATTTTCTGTACAGGCATAGGCTTCTTGTGCATATCATTACACTACAAATTGTCTTTTCAGTTCCCACTAAAATTTTATCTCTCACTTGATGAGCAATTTTCATGCTAGCTGAGACAACAGCTGAAACTTTTTAAGTCCTTTTTTTCTTCTTTCTGTGGAGACTATATGGTGAATTGTTTATGTTCAGAGAACCAGGTCACTGCCGAATTTCACATTTTGCTGCTTGATTTACCCCAAACTTGTATTTTCTATTAAGAACTATAACTCTCTTTGTCCTCAACTTTCTCATTACTTCTATTGGTATCACCGGATTACATTTCTTTTCAAAATTTTTTTACAGAAA
Source organism: Marmota flaviventris (assembly GCF_047511675.1). Classification (NCBI taxonomy): domain Eukaryota; kingdom Metazoa; phylum Chordata; class Mammalia; order Rodentia; family Sciuridae; genus Marmota; species Marmota flaviventris. Next base: position 69,733,075 of record NC_092512.1, read on the forward strand.
AATCAATTTCTTTTATTTTATGAATGCTACCATGAAATGTGAAGGACTGGGCAGTCTGCAAGTTGAACTCATTATCCAAGAGTCTCAATCTCTATACCAGTCTGGAAATATGACACATCATAGAACTTGCTCCCAACTTGAGTCCCCACAACACAAAGTCTTAACTTCCACATTATGTCTCAACTCACCTCCATTCACACTTGTATGACCTTTCTTAGCATACACTTCAGTAACAATCAAATCTCATATGTACACCCACTAAAGAATGACATCAATGCCATCAATATTTCAAAACACTTCTTAAAAAGTAAAACCATGAACAAATTTGAGGTTGTTTTTTGGTTCTCAAATATTTGTTCACTGGGATGGGGGAAGAATCGTTGTTTTTCCAGGTAACATAAAGGCATCTGTTGGAGAAAACACCAATTATTCTAAGACTTAGAGATGAAGGAATATTTTTGTCACTGCTTTTTGTTTTTGTTTTTTCCCTTTAATAATGGGGATCAAACCCAGGCCTCACACATGCTAGGCAAGCACTCTGCCACTGAGCTACCTCCCCAGCCTTGAGATGAGGCAATATTTTCATTAATGACTGATGTCAAGTAGTGCGTACTATGAGGTTATATATGCAACTCAAAAACACAGATTTTTTCTCTTCTGGGTTTTCTTTCAGTTCCTAATCGAAGAGTCAGACAACTGACCTGTTAGATTTCTGAACTTGATTTTAAGTGTTGAGCAGATAGAGTACTACTTGCTTTTCTGAACTTCTCTTGAGTATACTCTGTGAAATAATCCAGGCATTGCCTACTAGTTTTGAATCTATGTGAAAATTTAGGTATACTGGATGTCATTAAAGATAATTTCTTTTGCTCAGAAATAGATTGAGCCTAAATAGATTGAGTCTGCTATTAAAACTGCAAATGCTTCCACTTGGAAATATCCTTCAAGGTCATCCTTGCAGAATGGAAACTGCTCCTGAGTTCTTCCTCTGTTGGTCTTGATCTACTTTTCATCTTGGTCTCAGCCCAGTCCCATGCCTCATTAAAACCATTTCACGATGGACTGATAAATTAAAAGGAAATCAATGCCAAATGAAAGAACCTCCATTCTGAGGATCCCAGGATCATAAAAGACAAACTCGTCATCAATAACACTGCCTGACATTGGGGCCATGTTTTAGCTTTTCAAGGCCCTGGAGTCTATGGGCATTCTCTCCTTTGTTGAAGTTGGCAATTATCAGAGCAACATAATGATTTCCTTGAACCTCTTGCCTGTTTTGATACAACCCTGGGATCTTGATTCAGGGTATAAGATGTAACTAGGCTTTTAATTACCATATTAGGCATCTTTGAAATAAATTGAAATTTTGGATTTCAGTCAATTAAGAGAAGGCATCTGGAGCTCACATAGAGACACAGTACCCACTGTAGCTGCCTCTGACCCAACTGTAGCTAGAGGGGGATGCAAGTTATCCATCACACCCACCTCTCCATAGTGATCCCTTCATCAAAATTGATTGGGCAGCTGTGTGCCAATTATTAAAGACCACTATAAGTTCATTCTTCTTATGAAACAGATACTTACACAGAATTGTTGAGGGTTTAAAGCATCATTTAAGTTTATTTTATAACTGTTTTCCCAAATGGTGTGAATATCAGAATTCCCTGAGGTGCATGTTAAAATGCCCTACTCCACACCTGCCAAATCAGATTTCCCGAGGGATTCTTATGCCCAGGGAAGTATGATAAATACCAGTTTCATAACATACTTTTAAAATGGTTGCAAAAACAATTAAATTTTATTTCAAATATGTATGAAGTGAATACTGTGTGTTTCTGCTGCATTTTCTGACAGATTTAAAGGGAAATCAAACATTAGATTAATAATGGAATAATTTCCTTCCTATGTACAGATGTTTTGTATATTTGCTATAATTGGGATATGGTTTGAGTGTGTATCCCAAGGGGATACTCTATCCCCACTGTGGCTATGTTAAGAGGTAGTGGGACTTTTAAGATGTGGGGCCCAGGGGGAAGCCATTAGGTCATTGGGAAAATTGCCCTCAAAAGGGATTAACATAGTTCTCAGCAGACCCCAGGTGTTCCCACGGGAGGGCTTATTATATAATAGCAACAATTTCCCCATCCCACTCTCTCTGGTTTTTCTATCCCACAGTGTGATCTAGTGTCATCTCTCCCTCTTGCATGCACTTCCACCCTGATACCATCTGTCATTAGGTTCTCAGCAGAAGCCAAATCAATAGGGATACCCAATCTTTAATTTCAACCCCCCAAATTATGAGCTAAATAAACCCATTTTCTTTATAAACTATCCAGTCTTAGCTACTTTGGTATAATGGAAAACAAACTAATACAATATTCATCTCTAACTCCTCAGCAAACATTAAAGGTTAAGTTGCCGTTTCCCACTTTACAGATGAGGAAACTGAGGCTTACAAAGGCTAAATTACTTGCTCACATAGCTAATAAATAATGAAATCCAATCATTACAGCTCCTCATCCTATAATCTAGCCACTACCCCTATCTTAAACTTTCTCCTAAATCAAGATAAGATAGATGCCTAAAGCATAACACAAAGCAAAATATTGTCTGTGCCCAGTGAAGGTGAAGAGATAAGTTCCGACAGCACTAAACAAAGAACAACTCAGTGTGGTATGGACTGAGCAACTTCGAGGAGGGAGTGAAAGGACAAGTAACATTAAGTTGATGGGTAGAAGAAGGGAGTATGTTACAGGGAGGAGGAGGGGCAATATGAAAAAATGATGTTGCTCTTATTATCAATGAAGTAAGCATTTATTGAGCACTTAAATGCCAGGCACTTTCTCTGCTCTGCAAGTATGTTCTCACGTTTAGTTTATTCCTCACATGACCTAGTGAGAGTAGGGACTCAAAGCCCCATATGGACTTAACTTTAAAGGCCCCAGGTCATAGAGAACAACTAAAGTTCTAATTCAATTCCTTCCCTCCTCTGTCCCCTGTCCCCAACCACACAAAGAAAGTTCACAAAGACTGACTCTTCTGCAGACTGGCCCAGATGGTACTAATAGTGACCCCACATCAACAAGGAGTCAGTCACCGTGTGAGCAGCATAGAAAACTTTTATTTCATATTCTCAAGCAAATTTTGATGTATGTGAAGCTTAAGAAAACTTCAGTTGAAGTTGACTAAATTGTTCCTGATGATTAAACGTTCAAGGCTCTTCAGAAAGTTCCCCAGCCATTAGTCATGGCCATTCATACTCTTCAGAGCATGAATCAGATGTGCAGCTCCTTTGTGAGACACTCAAGAGCCCTCAGACAAAAGCGGATGCTGAGGAGAAGAATCAGATATAGCCAGTGCTGCTCAGACAGACAGGACCACTTTTCCACACCATGGGCGGGGGCTTCTTTTCTATCTTGTTGTTGCCTTTAAGGTTCTTTAAAAAAAAAGAAAGAAAGAAAGAAAAACTTTACACTAAAAATTACACAGAACAGGGGACTGTCCTTAAGAAAACTATCAAGTTTGTTCTCACTTCTGTGCCCCACCCTTCCTTCCTTGATTCCTAGCATCTTAATTTCCAGGTTATCAAGTCTTTAAGGGGAGGCTCAGCAAGGGAGACAAGCTTGTCATATAAGAAAGGCTAGGATTTCTTCCTCTTTTACTTCCTTGCAATCTCTTACCAAAATTCAATAGTACAGTGTCCCACTACCTTGCTGCCCTGCTAAAGAACAATGATGAAGATGGATTTTGGATTTCAGTCAATTAAGAGAAGGCATCTGGAGCTCACATAGAGATACAGTACCCACTGTAGCTGCCTCTGACCCAACTCTAGCTAGATGGGGATGTATTGTGAACCTGCTGATATAGGAAGCATGTGATAGGTGTTCCTCAAGTGTGAATTCATTCAATATTCACTGTAATTTTAAGAGTAAGAAATATTTTCCTTGGTGGGGAAAATAAGAGAAAGTTGTATGACAGAAGGTCTTATAGTTAATAAAGGGAAGAAATAAGATTTGAATCCAGGACTGAGTCAAAAGTCAATCATTTCATATGGTATGAGTTGAGTGTGGATCCTCTGTGAAGCAGATACTGAGACAGGATTACACACTCAAGATAAATTTAGCAAGGAAACTCACAGAGAGGAGAGAGAAAAGGAACAAGTAGGAAGAGACTTCAGATGAACATGCAGCTGAATCCAGTGAAGGAGAGGGAAAAGGGAGGAAGAGCCTTGGTCCTAGAAAAGTTCAGCTTGCTGATGACTGATGGGTAATCCTGAACCAAAGTCTACTGTTGTTGGAGTTTCACATCTCTCAGGAGGACATGCTTAGATCTCAGGTGGGGGAAGGTGACCTCATGGTGAATGTGGTGGTAAATTCAGAGGGGGAGCATCTGGTGTTATCAGCCTATATTCCTTGTGCAGGAGATGTGAGATCTGAGTTTTGCATTTTCTTGGCCCCCATGGTCACCCCATCACATAGCACAATCTACTTCTCTACACAGATTCAGGAAGCAGGTCCTTTATGGATCTCATAGGTCTCTTCCTGAGGGGAAATTGGGATGAGAAAGGTTAGGAATAGGAGTCATCATTGCCAGTGCTGCAGATAGTAGTCTTGGGATCCTGTCTGGTTCTCATCCTCTTCCTCCTCTTTCTCCATCCATGCACTGGTCCCCTCAACTTCAACAATTTCATGCAAACCTTCATTCCTGAGGCATCTGAGGCATTGGTGATTATATTCTTCTTAGAGTAGTATTGCAGTCAAAGTCAAAATGGGACAATGGAGTATCAGGAAGCTTCCAAATGGATCTCCGGGGTTCCAGATTCTGTATGTATTCCACCTTGCCCCCATCATGTAAGAGCAGCCCTTCCTCCTCCTGTGGCTCAGGGGAAATTACTTCCACCACAATAGGGACCCTTCTTTCCCATGGCTAATCTTTGTACATGAGGAATCCAAAGTGTCTTGGTGATGATCACAGTTTATAGTTCAATGGGACCTGCTGGGACCGTCTTGTAAGAGTGCATCTGCACTGAAGACTAGCACTTTGAATTGTGATAATGGGAATCACAGAATCCCTTGGGTGTCACTGGGAGTGATGATAAGTAGAAGCACTCCTCTCTGGGGGTTCCCAGACCCTGTATTCTTCCTTTATGGGACACAGCAGCATATATATGTCTCTGATTTAATGTGTACACTGCTACAGCCTGAAGGATGGCACTTCTTTCTGAATGTCACCTGAGCTGTTTCAGCTATGCCTTTAGGAGGTCATTCCAGTGTTTTATGAGGCTGACTTCTGGATTTGAATGATCCATGATCATGGCAAACCCCTCACCCAAGTGGCTCTCTGATCAGGCATTGTACTGTGTGGGATCTTTTGCCTATGGATCAAGCATTCTGTGAGCCCTCAGCAATGGTGTTGGCTAGAGGTCTGCCGAGGAAAAGACAAACCCTTGTCCAAAATAGGTGCTCATTCCTGTGATAAACTGCTGGCCCTTCAAGGTAGATCAGGCTCAATGTGGTTAACCTATCATAATAGCAATGAAGTCCCCTCAAAGAATTTTAACATACCATCAGTTCAGTTATGGTCTGTGTTGCTAGCAGTTCGGATACTCAGGCAGGAGTAACTCCCCAAACTAAACCTCCCTCACTGCCACCTTGGCCTCTCCATTCATGTCTCTTTCTGCCAGGTCTGGAAGCTGATGACAAAGACCACTAACTTCAACTGGCTGCACCATCTTGTCTGCTTGGTTATTCAGTTCCTCTTCTGTGGTGAATGCTTTCTAGTAGGAGCTAATATGTGATGCAAAGATCTTCCCACATAAATACTATTATTTCTGAGTATCCAAGGAGAACTGATTCCAGGAACCCTTGCAAATATCAAATCTGCAGATGATAAAATCCCTTATATAAAATAGTATGGTATTTGCATATAATTTACACATTTTCTCTCATGTACTTTAAATTCTCTCTAGATTACTTATAATATCTAACACAATGTGAAAACCTCATAAAAGGGTTTTATACTGTATTATTTAGGGAATAATAACAAGAAAAATGTCTGTACATATTCATCACAGATGCAAATTTTTTCTGAATATTTTCAACCCACAGTTAGTTGAACTCCTGGATGCAGAACACAAGGACACAGAGGCCTTACTGCACATCATTCACAATACTCCATCCAAGACCTCCTTGTCTTCAATCTGCCAGTATTTTCCCTTCGTACCTATGAATGGCTGTCCGTGCCATTCATGGGGGAAGGTGACCTCATGGTGAATGTGGTGGTAAATTCTGAGGGGGAGCATCTGGTGTTATCAGCCTATATTCCTTGTGCAGGAGATGTGAGATCTAGTTCTTTAATTATCTCCTCTACCATCATCCCTGACCTGCAGAGGAGCACTACCAACAAATGTCTTAATGATGCTGTTGTTTCTCTTGCAGAGAGGTAAATGCTGTGTTCCTCTCATCTAACAGAATCCTCTGGTCAATCTTCACATAATATATCCCCTCTGGCACACCCACTTGCCTGCACCTTTCTATTCCTTCCTCTATTGTCTGACAAAGAAACACAACATCTCTACTTTCCTCAGCAAGGGCCATCACTTTTTCCAGGTTTCTATGTGCTACCTTAGCAATAAATTCACCTCAACCTGTGGAGGGTTTGCCAGGTTTTTTAACCTCATATCCCAGGAAATGTCCCCAATAAAAACGAATTCTTGTAATTCTAATCATACATTCAAGTTCCATTGATGAAGCACCCTCAAAAATCTACTTCCGGGGGATACTCTTTCAATTGGCAGGTACATTCTAGTGAATTCTGAAAATCCTTCAGTGTACAATATCCCTTCTCCCTAATCAGACCCAGTAGGTCCCCAGTCAGATAATGCTGGAATTTAACCTAGTATCCACCCACCTGGCAGCCAGGTGAGGCAGTGGGAACAAGACTTCAGCAACATCTTCTATCAGGCTAACCACTGGCTCATACTCAGAAAGAGTGGGCCTCCTTGCCAGACTGAGAGGGTTTGGAGCATCTTCAGAGACATTCATTCAGATGGCTCTCACCCATATTCCAGGGTTCCATGTTTCCCCACCAGTGTTCTGACCTTAGCATAACAGACATGCTCTGCATTTCTAAATAATTATCTAACTAATAGTTAGATTCTGCTCAGCTGTGTCTCACTTACATTTTACATTTAGCCTTTAACTGCTTGTCAAGGTCCTCAGTTTCTTATCAGAAAGCCCCCATCTCATTATCCGCAAGAGACATTATTACAAATAAGTATAACCAGTCAACCCTATTGCCCTTATCAATACCTCTCTCTTGCCCCATAATTATAAAACACCTAATCATTGCTCCTTTAAGTGGAGCTGCCTCACAGGAACACTTTTTCAGGTCTCCATAGGTGAAAAGTTTAGCATTTGGGTCTTCACCCTGTGCCACGGACCTCCTATCCCTAAATATCACTCAGGATGGTTTCCCCTTTGGCTTTAGAGCTGTGAGTAAGCCCATATCACAACCTCAAGTTACCACTTGCTTTCTCAGTCCACTTCTGGCACCACTCATGTTAATTTGGGTCCCCCAAAAGTTAGATGTACAGAGACTGGTTGGGGAAAATGCCTGTGAAAAATAAAGAGGAGGGAGCAGGAGGAGGCAGGCAGAGCCTTCAGATTACAGTGCAGGTGGAATGCTTGGGAGGAAGAGAGTATTGGGGAGGAAGAGTCCAGGACTACTGCAAGTGTCTAGGAAGGGTCAGGCGGATTGGAGAGTCCTCAATAAAATCACCTGTTGGAGGAATCCCACATCATTTATGAATTCACCTACATTAGTCCACTATGGTTAATCATTGATTAGAATGGCACACAAAAATGGAATTGAATACACAGTTGGTAGAGAATCCAGAAGGCTAGCAGCTGGGGGTGTCAGCCAACAATACACTCTTAGAGCAGGAGAACGGAAAAGTGCATTTTCATGAGCATCACAATAAGACACAATGCCCAGACTAAGTCTGGCCAAGATATTAATGACAGATAATGGCTTGAGGTTAGTCATCCTAGATCACATTCACATTTTGATAGCTCTATACAAAGAAATGACAATAATAGAGGAACTAAAAGATGTGTATCAGGACCAATGGGAAAAATGATTAGGTAAAAATTAAATCTTCCTTTGCTCTTTTCAAATCATATTAAATAGGAGACTACTCTGTATGGCACCATTTTTGAAGAAAATATGTCCTTAATATCATCATAAAATGGAAATGGTACCATTTTATAATTCAAAGGAAGATCGTTCTATGTGGCAGCCAGCAATGACAAGCTTAAAGTCCATTTCTGCCTCCCTATCTTGGACTGAGAGGTGAATAACATTACAATTGAATGAAGCAATTTTTCCACTTGCATATTTAATAGCCAGGAAAAGAGAGTGGTGATACCAGTCTGCCCAGACTCTTAAAATTGGAAAGGAACCCATCAATCATATTCAAGGTGCATAACACTTCCTGGCTGGCAGAAAAATCTGTGCAAGGTTCTCATCCCTAATTCCCAAGTGGTCAATTGTGTTTGACTTGTATGCCTCCAGAGAGGGGTAACTTACTTCTTTCTGGGTTACCTGTGGCTAGACTTCTCTGGTTAATGATATTTTAAAAAGTGATTGAATCAGCACTATCACACTTGGCTATGTGTTTTCACATTTCATCTCTTAAACTTTGTATAATGATCAAAAAGAAAAAATTCTTTTTTTCCATTTTCCAAATGGGGAGGGGGCCTGAGACTAAGAGTACCCAAGGTCATATAGCTGGAATTCAACTCCCAGTTCTCTTCTTTCATCTCTCCACAAATGCCTTTAGGGTATGCAGGAATTTGTCTCTGGTGTCCACTTCTACTGACCCTAATCATACTCAAGGGTCTCATAGAATGAGCCTGATCTTATCACACATATGATATACCTTCAAATATCTGGGTCAGTCCTTTCATTGTTCTGTATGTCACTTTAATCTTCAGGTTAAATGCACAATTTTTTTAACCATTCCTCAAATTCATGATCCTATCATGTCTGTCACCAAGTACCCAAGGCATTCCACGTCTCTAATATCCTTTTTGTAACATACCCTGCACTGAGCATAGCTTCCAGATATGTCACAACTTGGGCAATGTGGAAGGAAACTAAAACTTTCTTTTCCCCATACCCTATACTTCTGTTAATGAAACTGTATTTTATGTTATTGACTCAATAAACTTACTAGTAACTAATGCCTCTAGGTCTTTTCCACACAGGCAACTATTAAATTGTAGCTTTCCAATTATGTACCAGTATAATCATATTCATTTAATCATATTCATTCTGCTTAACTTTACACACATTAAAAATCAGTATATTGTTTAGCCTGTAAAATTCTTAATCCCCATGAAAAAATTTCAATGTCATTCTCAGTTTTAATTGATGATGATATGATTTCAAACACTAGCAAATCATATCATTATCAATAAATTAGTACTTTAAGAGATCATCTGTGTATTAATAAACACTGTAAATGTCATTTCCACTTATTATGGGACCTAGTAAAATGCAATTTGCTCCTTCCTCTTCTATTAGCTTCCCTGTCACAATACATCTCTCTCCTTCCTACTCACAGTGTAGCCCCTGGATCAGCAGCAGCATCTTTACTTGGGAGCTTATTAGACATTTAGACTTCTGGGCCCAAATCAAATCCCACAAAATCAGAATCTGCTTTAACAAGATTCCAAATGATTCTATGTGCACATTAAATTTTACATGTTCCAGTGTATGGTCCTGTGATTGGCTGATTTAACATCATGCCTCAGTTTCCTTATCTGTGAAACGAGGCAAAGGATAAGAAGCTCTCTAGGAGTCCTACATTTCCTAAGTTCCCTGATCCTCTGCTTCTTCTCCTGACTGCTTCAGTTGCCTTGAAGTTTCCCCAGAGTTGTTCTTCAGCAACTCCATGAAGGCAAGGGAAAATTGATGACTGATATAAAGATACATTTCAACCCTTTCAATATTAATAGTCATAAATGAGAATTTTTAACTCAGGAGGTGCAAGGGACTGGTTCTGCAGCCAAGTCATTTGATCTCTGTTCTAATTGAGTTCCAGAATTCTAGCTCAGTTCCAGAAAAATGACACCAGCACAGAGACCCATGCCATAAATGGCTCTGAGATGTGTCTTGCCCACCTTGGGGAAAAAAATGAAAAAGACACATCTCTACGGGAGGAAACCGACACAGCCTTCTTTGGAATTAGTTGACCAGGTTCAAGTTCTAACCTAGCACTTGCTGAGTGTGTTGCTCATGTGCACCTCTGTACACTAGGTGTAATTAGAGTACCCATGTCATGGGTCACTGTGAGGCTTACCTGAGATAACCTCTGTGACACGATTAGCCCAGAACAAAATCAATAAACTCTTGGTGCTGTTTTATTATGACTCTTTTAACCATCCCAGATGGTTTGTATAATAAAATATATAAACATATTTTTAAATGATTATAAATTGCCCAGTCTTTGATATTTTCTGGCTTTTGTCGATCATCCATAATGTAAAGGGCAAATGTTGAACAAAGATATTAAGAATCTGCCCCCCCGCAAAAAAAAGAAACCCTGAAAATCTTAAAAGGAAGAGAAGTAAGCCAAAATCAGGCAGGGCCCCAAACAATTGGATGTCCTATATAAACTTGAAGGATCACTAGAAATTAATATTTATCATTCACTGGTATTAATCAATATTATTATTCAGGGTTCTTCAGAGAAACAGAATCAATAGGATGGAGAGATAGAAAGAAGAGGCAAGCATTTATTTATGGAATGGTTCACAGAATTGTGGGGACTGGCAAGTCTAAAATCTGCAAGGCAGGGAAGCAGACTGCAGATCCAAGGAAGAGCTGATATTGCAGCCAGAGTTCACAGGCAGTCTGGAGGCTGGGACTCCTCTTCCTTTAGGGATTTCATTGTTCAATTCTTCAACTAATTGAACAAGACTCACCCACATTATGGAGGGTGATCTGCTTAACTTAAATTCTACCGATTTAAATGTTAATTTCACCCAAAAAGTACTTTCACAGTAATATCCTGATTGATGTTTGACCAAATCAACTGTGGGCCTAGCCAAGTTGATATATAAAATTAACCATCACACCAGGTTATACATAAATACCTGCTCAATACAATTTTAATTGTATCTTTGCCTTCTCAGCCCCATATGCTTTTTATTCTACCAGAAATACCAATGGATTTCTTTGTTCTCTTTCTACATTGCAACTACAATAATGCACTAATAGGTCTGTGTGTGTGTGAGTGTGTGTGTGTGTATGTGTCTTGTAGTTTATTTTTTTAATAAAAATGAAGCCTTCCCAATTAGTGTGAATGATAACATAGTTAACATTGAGTACAAGGAGGGTACCAAAGAGCATACTCAGCATTTTGCAGATTTTCCATGATAATAGCAACAACCCTCCAAGCTTGCAATTATCCCCTCTTTACTGATGAGAAAACTAAGACTTCTCATAGTTATAATACCTTGTCCAATATCACAGTGAGTTGGAACAGAACCGATTCTATCTTACTCCAAAGTCTTGGCTCATTCTACTGTAATATACAACTGACAGCAAAGATATCTTAGTGTGCTTATTTTTTGAAAAATGATAGAAAACTTTAAAAAGTTGGAACAGTGGGGCATGGTGGCACACACCTATAACCCAAGCAACTCGGAAGGCTGAGGTAGGAGGGTCACAAGTTCAAAGCCAGCTTCAGCAACTTAGCAAGGCCCTAAGTGACTTAGTGAGACTCTGTCTCAAAAAATATAAAGGACCGAGGATGTGACTCAGTGGTTAAGCACCCTGGTACCAAATATATATATATATATATATATATATATATATATATATATATATATATATATATATATTGTTCTGCCAACTTTTCTATTTCTTTCTTCCATCTCACTTTTTATTCTGTTAGTATTTAATATTATTTTAGGTAACAGAACACTCATCATTGCTTTGGGGTATAATTTATTCTACTGTATTCCTACTTTCAAACTTATTTTCCTTCACAATTGGTTATGGAAGGTCTATTATGAGGATGCTGCTATATTAAAAGATAGTTGCATCATGATCAGTCACAAAGGTACTTTCTTGTGCTCAGTAGCCTTAATGGAACTGGTCTTTGAGAGGTCAGCTCAGCCCCTGAGTGCTCTGTTGTGCACAAAGAGAGTCAATCTAAGAGAACTAGGAATAGTTGTCCTGTGAGGGTCTTATTAGGGATTTTAAAGTCTAAACAGAGAAATAACTTTTCAAGGAAACTGGTTAAACTCATAAAAAGAAGTTGGGCCAAGTATAAAGGATTGACAAAATGGGCGGGGGTTGTTTTTAAAAAGATATTTGCTTTTGCTGGATGATGGCACATGCCTATAACTCTAAATATTCAGAAGACTCTGAGGCAGGATTGGGAGTTTGAGGCCAGCCTAGGCCCTGTTTCAAAATAAAATTTTAAAAAATGTAGGCAGGGGGTTGGGAATGTAGCTTAGTGATAGAGCACTTGCCTGGTATGCACAAGGCCCTAGGGATTGAAGCACAAGGTCCTGGGTTCAATCCCCAATACCACAGTGAGTTACATAATGATCTTATAACTATTGCTACTGCCTCCAGTAACGTTCATGATATAAATACTGTTAACACAGATGTCCCTTCAGCACACAGCCCACAGTCCACATGCAGTGTCACTTTAGGTAAGATCTCATATGCCTTTAAATCTCAAAATTCTCATCTCATAATATTAAGGGTATTAAACAAGATAACTCTTGAAACTATAGATCAGACTATTATGAAATTTAAACTTTCTTTAAGTTAATTTAAAAAATACTGGCTTGGAAGCATTTGACAGTCTAATATTTATCTGACACAGGTTAAATACCCAAAGTTAAGAACATCTAGTAAGTAGTAATTCTGGATTCAAACAACATATTCCCCTCTCCCAGGCATATCCAATTTCCTTAAAACCACACAAAATGCCTGAGTTTACAGTGCATTGCACAAAGCTGAGCTATGAAGAAAGAGCACATCTGTGACAGCTCATGGTTGTATCACAATAATGATTCTTTCAGGAAGCTGAAAGAAGCTTTTCTAAACTATTAGTAATATTAACATTTTGATCAACCATGATAAAGAGAGGGCTGAATTAATCTTTTTATTATTATGGTAGAAAATACTACAAAATTGACATAGGAAGAGATGGTAGCATATTTATAGCCAAAATATAGAGGGAAAAATACAAAAACAAAGATTAGGCATTTAATTTTGCAATATTTGTTGGGTTTAGCAGCCTTTTTTTAAAAAAAATCTATATTTTGCTATGGTTTCTTAAATAATTCAGTATCTAATTTTGTATTTTTCATTTAATATTCTTTTTCTTAACAATAAATATCAAAATTGTAAGATTTTGGTCCTTCAAAACTGAGTTCTACCCTGACTGTAAATTTTCAAGTAGAAGAGAATGTAAGGAAAGCAGGTTAAACTTCAGGTTAAAACCCTATCCAGGTTTCTATTTCATAGTCAATATTCATTTTATATCCATGAGAATATGAATTTACATTAATTTGAGAAATATGAAGCAATTTTTATGCAAAAACTTCATAAAATAGGAGAGACTGTCACACACTAATTTCAATAAAATAGTCACCAAATATTAATTAGGGAAATGCTGATAATACATGCTGTAGCAAACTGTAGTTCCTCGTTATCTAAAAATAATAATGAGTATGTATACTTTATTTGAACTATTATGATTGTATCATGAATTCTTATGTGGAAACAATAAAACATAAAAATTAACAAAACTGAAAGCCTCAAAATATAGCACTCAAGTCAATAAAAGTTAATAAGATATGTTGACCTAAATGTATTAGTTATTTAATTAAGTTCTTGGTAAGAAATGTAGAGCACGAATTTGTGAGGATAAATTCCATTTGTTAGAGAAAATCAATCACATGTTGCCCTAGAGCTGAGGAGTAGCTCTTGATTTGGGGTAAAATTTGTGAGTCCACTGCTTTCTGACCAACCTTGCACTGCCCTGTAATCTCATATTTCTTTCTCTGGGTCAAAGATCTCACCTTCCTCATGTCTGGCTTCTGCAGCTCCTTCGTGAAGTAAACATTTGTAAGGTGGTTTGGGATTCTCACATTGCTGTTATCAATCTTTGTGGAAGTGATGATAACAAATTTCGTGTTCTACACAGAGGAACTTGATTGAGGGAAAGAGGTCCAGCCACAAGTAGCAAGTCCCTGCAAGACTGCTTCAGGAAAACCACCCTCTTGCCTCTGTGGGCCCACTGAGAATGATCCCAGAAGTGATGCTAGTCCCAGCAGTGATGCTGGCTCTCAGTTTTCTCACATGCAGACTGAGGGGGGTTTTGCCATGGCTCAATAGCTTCCATGGCACATCTTCAATAGGATAGCATCTAGGCATTTTGCAAAGTTTACTCACTGGGTACCACCATTCTTTTTTTTTATTGATTTTTTAAAAATGACAGCAGAATGCATTATGATTCTTATTACACATATATACCACAATTTTTCATAACTCTGTATATAAAGTATGTTGACACCTAATTTGTGTCTTCATACATGTACTTTGGATAATGATGTCCATCACATTCCACCATCCTTGCTAATCCCCTGCCCCCTCCCTTTCCCTCCCACCCCTCTGCCCTATCTAGAATTCATCTATTCTTCACATGCTCCCCGTCCCTACCCCACTGTGAGTCAGCCTCCTTATATCAGAGTAAACATTTGGCATTTGTTTTTTGGGATTGGCTAACTTCACTTAGCATTATCTTCTCCAACGCCATCCATTTACCTGCAAATGCCATGATTTTATTCTCTTTTATTGCTGAGTAAAATTCCATTGTGTATATATGCCACATTTCTTTAATCCATTCATCTATTGAAGGGCATCTAGGTTGGCTCCACAGTTTAGCTATCGTGAATTGTGCTGCTATAAACATTGATATGGCTGTGTCCCTGTAGTATGCTGTTTTTAAGTCCTTTGGGTATAAACCGAAGAGAAGGATAGCTGGGTCAAATGGTGGTTCCATTCCCAGATTTCCAAGGAATCTCCATACTGCTTTCCATATTGGCTGCACCAATTTGCAGTCCCATCAGCAGTGTAAGAGTGTACCTTTTCCCCCAAATCCTCACCAACACTTATTGTTGTTTGTCTTTATAATAGCTGCCATTCTGACTGGAGTGATATGATATCTTAGAGTAGTTTTGATTTGCACTTCTCTAATTGCTAGAGATGCTGAGCCTTTTTTCATATATTTGTTGACTGATTGTATATCCCCTTCTGAGAAGTGTCTATTCAGATCTTTGGCCCATTTGTTGATTGTGTTATTTGTGGTTTTTTTGTTGTTGTTGTTGTTTTTGTTTTGTTTTGTTTTGTTTTGTTTTGTTTTTTGGTGTTTAGCTTTTTGAGTTCTTTACATACCCTAGAGATTAGTGCTCTATCTGATGTGTGAGGGGTAAAAGTTTGCTCCCAGGATGTAGGCTCTCTGTTCACTTCACAGATTGTTTCTTTTGCTTTGAAGAAACTTTTTAGTTTGATCGGGTACCACCATTCTTGTCACTACCGGTTAGTTTTATGACAGCAGCAAGAACCTTCTCATTTTTCTTCTTTCCAACCTTGGATTTAGCAGCTGATTACTTCCCCCTTATACTTGGGCTTTGGGGAATAGATAGAGGATCAGGAGTATCTGCCAATTTCTCTAACCAGGAAAGGATTTTGGTTGCAGTGGGGCTTCCCACTTGGGGTTTCTTAGCCTTAGGGTCACCCTTTCTAACCATGCCAACAGCATTAGCCTTCCTGGCTCCAGGTTTCTTCTCCTTAGTGTCCAGCTTCTCAGCCTTTTCACCATCTATCTTGCAAGATTGGAAAAAGCAACTATTGTTTAATAATTAAGCTCCCATAATACTAAAACAAACAAATAAATATGAAGGGAAGAAAAGGGAAGAGAGAGAGGAGAAAAAGAAAATCACCTTTCATCAGTGCTCTCAGGTGTGGTCATAAGACAGAGTAAAGAGAAAATAAAAAGAATATTTTTTAGCACAATGCTCTGGGTCTTTAGATTCAGATAATTAAAAGAATAAAAAAGTTGTACCTCAAAAATATGTAATTAAGAGTGGCCCAGGGCGGGACAGAGCTTCCAATCACTCCTGCAAGGTAGGCGGGCCTGCGACCCACCGGCAGAAGAGGAGCAGCCGCCTGCTGAGAGGCTGAGCCGCCCCCTCCCCCTGCGCTGGCATAGTAGAGGGAACTGGGACCAAAGACAGAGCAGGCCCAGCGGCCTGCTGAGGGGCAGAGCCGCCCCCCACCCCCCTCGCCTGCCAGGTAGGGGAAGGGTGACCACAGACAGAAAAGGCCCAGTGGCCCGCGGCGGGACAGAGCTTCCAATCACTCCTGCAAGGTAGGCGGGCCTGCGACCCACCGGCAGAAGAGGAGCAGCCGCCTGCTGAGAGGCTGAGCCGCCCCCTCCCCCTGCGCCGGCATAGTAGAGGGAACTGGGACCAAAGACAGAGCAGGCCCAGCGGCCTGCTGAGGGGCAGAGCCGCCCCCCACCCCCCTCGCCTGCCAGGTAGGGGAAGGGTGACCACCGACAGAAAAGGCCCAGTGGCCCAGGGCGGGACAGAGCTTCCAATCACTCCTGCAAGGTAGGCGGGCCTGCGACCCACTGGCAGAAGAGGAGCAGCCGCCTGCTGAGAGGCTGAGCCGCCCCCTCCCCCTGCGCTGGCATAGTAGACGGAACTGGGACCAATCACAGAGCAGGCCCAGTGGCCTGCTGAGGGGCAGAGCCGCCCCCCACCCCCCTCGCCTGCCAGGTAGGGGAAGGGTGACCACCGACAGAAAAGGCCCAGTGGCCCGCGGCGGGACAGAGCTTCCAATCACTCCTGCAAGGTAGGCGGGCCTGCGACCCACCGGCAGAAGAGGAGCAGCCGCCTGCTGAGAGGCTGAGCCGCCCCCTCCCCCTGCGCCGGCATAGTAGAGGGAACTGGGACCAAACACAGAGCGGGCCCAGCGGCCTGCTGAGGGGCAGAGCCGCCCCCCACCCCCCTCGCCTGCCAGGTAGGGGAAGGGTGACCACAGACAGAAAAGGCCCAGTGGCCCGCGGCGGGACAGAGCTTCCAATCACTCCTGCAAGGTAGGCGGGCCTGCGACCCACCGGCAGAAGAGGAGCAGCCGCCTGCTGAGAGGCTGAGCCGCCCCCTCCCCCTGCGCTGGCATAGTAGAGGGAACTGGGACCAAACACAGAGCGGGCCCAGCGGCCTGCTGAGGGGCAGAGCCGCCCCCCACCCCCCTCGCCTGCCAGGTAGGGGAAGGGTGACCACCGACAGAAAAGGCCCAGTGGCCCGCGGCGGGACAGAGCTTCCAATCACTCCTGCAAGGTAGGCGGGCCTGCGACCCACCGGCAGAAGAGGAGCAGCGGCCTGCTGAGAGGCAGAGCCGCCCCCTCCCCCCCGCGCCTGCAAGGTAGTCGGAACTGAGACCACCATCAGAACAGGTCAGACCTGCAACCGAGAGACAGAACAGGCCCAGTGGCCTGAGGAAGGGTAGAGCCGCCCCCCCGCCCACGCCTGCAAAGTAGGCGGACCTGCGACCCACTGGCAGTACAGCCTCAGAGGCCTGCAGAGGGGCAGTGCCGCTGCCTGCGCCTGCAAAGTAGGCAGAACGGCGACCACCGACAGAACAAGCCTAGCGGCCCGCAGAGGGACAGAGCCGCCGCCCGCGCCTGCAAGGACGGCGGACCTGCTACCGACTGGCAGAGCAGGCCCAGCGGCCTGCCGGCGTGGTAGGCACATTGCCCCAATTGGCGGAGGGGCAGAGCCGCCGCCCGTGCCTGCGAGGGAGACTTTGCAACTATACAAGACCAATATAAATATATAGGGGGAAAATTCAATAGCACAACAGTTTCACCAAGAAGAAAGGAACGCGAACAGTATGAAGAGACAAGGAAAGAAAGGACCACAAGCATTGCAGGTCAACTCAACTTTAGAAGAGGTAATAGCTGCAGCTGATGGAATGTCAGATAAAGAATTCAGGATATACATGCTTCAGATGATCTGGAGTCTCAAGGAAGACATCAGACAGCAAAATCAGACAATGAAAGATCACTTCAACAATGAATTACATAAACAAATCCAAGAAGCAAAAGATCAACTATACAGGGAAATAGAGGTTATAAAAAACAAACAAACAGAAATCCTAGAAATGCAGGAAGCAATAAGCCAACTTAAAAACTCAATTGAGAATACTACCAGCAGAGTAGAACACTTAGAAGACAGAACATCAGACAATGAAGATAAAGTATTTCAACTTGAAAAGAACATAGACAGCTCAGCAAGACTGTTAAGAAACCATGAGCAGAACATCCAAGAAATATGGGATAACATCAAGAGACCAAATTTAAGAGTCATTGGGATACAGGAAGGAACAGAGTTTCAAACCAAAGGAATGAGCAATCTATTCAATGAAATAATTCGAGAAAACTTCCCAGACTTGAAGAATGAG
The DNA here is from genome assembly GCF_047511675.1 of Marmota flaviventris. NCBI lineage: Eukaryota > Metazoa > Chordata > Mammalia > Rodentia > Sciuridae > Marmota > Marmota flaviventris. The sequence goes on from NC_092512.1 coordinate 69,751,639, forward strand.
ACAGAACCCCAAATCCTAGAAGCCTACAGGACGCCGAATGTGCAAAATCATAAGAGACCCACACCTAGACACATTATAATGAAGATGCCCAACATACAGAATAAGGAGAGAATTTTAAAAGCTACAAGAGAAAGGAAGCAGATCACATTTAGGGGTAAGCCAATCAGGATAACAGCTGATCTTTCAACACAGACTCTGAAAGCTAGAAGATCCTGGAATAACATATTTCAAACACTGAAAGAAAATGGGTTCCAACCAAGAATTGTGTTTCCAGCGAAATTAAGCTTCAGGATGGAAGATGAAATTAAAACCTTCCACGATAAACAAAAGTTAAAAGAATTTGCAGCTAGAAAACCATCTCTTCAAAACATCCTTGGCAAAACATTACAGGAAGAGGAAATGGAAAATAACAATGAAAACCAACAGTGGGAGGTAGGACACTAAAGGGGGGAAAATAATCAAAGTGGAAAACAAACCATGTTTAGTAACATAAATAAACAAATATGGCTGGAAGAACAACCCATATCTCAATAATAACCCTAAATGTTAATGGCTTAAACTCACCAATCAAGAGACACAGGCTAGTAGAATGGATCACAAAACAAGACCCAACAATATGCTGCCTACAGGAGACGCATTTGATAGGAAAAGACATACATAGGCTGAAGGTGAAAGGTTGGGAAAAATCATATCACTCATATGGACTTCGGAAACAAGCAGGAGTATCCATACTCATATCAAATAAAATAGATTTTAAGCCAAAGTTAATCAAAAGGGATAAAGAGGGACACTACATACTGCTCAAGGGAACCATACACCAACAAGACATAACAATCATAAATATATATGCCCCAAACAATGGTGCAGCTATGTTCATCAAACAAACTCTTCTCAAGTTCAAGAGTCTAATAGACCACCATACAATAATCATGGGAGACTTCAACACACCTCTCTCACCACTGGACAGATCTTCCAAACAAAAGTTGAATAAGGAAACCATAGAACTCAATAACACAATTAATAACCTAGACTTAATTGACATATATAGAATATACCACCCAACATCAAACAGTTACACTTTTTTCTCAGCAGCACATGGATCCTTCTCAAAAATAGATCATATATTATGTCACAGGGAAACTCTTAGACAATACAAAGGAGTAGAGATAATACCATGCATCCTATCTGATCATAATGGAATGGAACTGAAAATCAACGATAAAAGAAGGAAGGAAAAAGAATATATCACTTGGAGAATGAACAATAGGTTACTGAATGATCAATGGGTTATAGAAGACATCAAGGAGGAAATTAAAAAATTCTTAGAGATTAATGAAAACACAGACACAACATATCGGAATCTATGGGACACATTGAAAGCAGTTCTAAGAGGAAAATTCATTGCTTGGAGTTCATTCCTTAAAAAAAGAAAAAACCAACAAATAAATGATCTCATACTTCATCTCAAAATCCTAGAAAAAGAAGAGCAAAACAACAGCAAAAGAAGTAGAAGGCAAGAAATAATTAAAATCAGAGCTGAAATCAATGAAATCGAAACAAAAGAAACAATTGAAAAAATTGACAAAACTAAAAGTTGGTTCTTTGAAAAAATAAACAAAATCGACAGACCCTTAGCCATGCTAGCGAAGAGAAGAAGAGAGAGAACTCAAATCACTAACATACGGGATGAAAGAGGCAATATCACAACAGACACTTCAGAAATACAGAAGATAATCAAAAATTATTTTGAATCCTTATACTCCAATAAATTAGAAGATAGTGAAGGCATAGATAAATTTCTTAAGTCATATGATCTGCCCAGATTGAGTCAGGAGGATATAGACAACCTAAACAGACCAATATCAATTGAGGAAATAGAAGAAACCATCAAAAGACTACCAACTAAGAAAAGCCCAGGACCGGATGGGTATACAGCAGAGTTTTACAAAACCTTTAAAGAGGAACTAATACCAATACTTTTCAAGCTACTTCGGGAAATAGAAAAAGAGGGAGAACTTCCAAATTCATTCTACGAGGCCAACATCACCCTGATACCTAAACCAGACAAAGACACTTCAAAGAAAGAAAACTACAGACCAATATCTCTAATGAACCTAGATGCAAAAATCCTCAATAAAATTCTGGCCACTCGGATACAAAGGCACATCAAAAAAATTGTGCACCATGATCAAGTAGGATTCATCCCTGGGATGCAAGGCTGGTTCAATATAAGGAAATCAATAAATGTTATTCACCACATCAATAGACTTAAAAATAAGAACCATATGATCATCTCGATAGATGCGGAAAAAGCATTCGACAAAGTACAGCATCCCTTTATGTTCAAAACTCTAGAAAAACTAGGGATAACAGGAACATACCTCAATATTGTAAAAGCAATCTATGCTAAGCCTCAGGCTAGCATCATTCTGAATGGAGAAAAATTGAAGGCATTCCCTCTAAAATCTGGAACAAGACAGGGATGCCCTCTCTCACCACTTCTGTTCAACATAGTTCTCGAAACACTGGCCAGAGCAATTAGACAGACGAAAGAAATTAAAGGCATCAAAATAGGAAAAGAAGAACTTAAATTATCACTATTTGCAGATGACATGATTCTATACCTAGCAGACCCAAAAGGGTCTACAAAGAAACTATTAGAGCTAATAAATGAATTCAGCAAAGTGGCAGGATATAAAATCAACACGCATAAATCAAAGGCATTCCTGTATATCAGCGACAAATCCTCTGAAATGGAAATGAGGACAACCACTCCATTCACAATATCTTCAAAAAAAATAAAATACTTAGGAATCAACCTAACAAAAGAGGTGAAAGACTTATACAATGAAAACTACAGAACCCTAAAGAGAGAAATAGAAGAAGATCTTAGAAGATGGAAAAATATACCCTGTTCATGGATAGGCAGAACTAACATCATCAAAATGGCGATATTACCAAAAGTTCTCTATAGGTTTAATGCAATGCCAATCAAAATCCCAACGGCATTTCTTGTAGAAATAGAGAAAGCAATCATGAAATTCATATGGAAAAATAAAAGACCCAGAATAGCAAAAACAATGCTAAGCAGGAAGTGTGAATCAGGCGGTATAGCGATACCAGACTTCAAACTATATTACAGAGCAATAGTAACAAAAACAGCATGGTACTGGTACCAAAACAGGCGGGTGGACCAATGGTACAGAATAGAGGACACAGAAACCAATCCACAAAACTACAACTATCTTATATTTGATAAAGGGGCTAAAAGCATGCAATGGAGGAAGGATAGCATCTTCAACAAATGGTGCTGGGAAAACTGGAAATCCATATGCAACAAAATGAAACTGAATCCCTTTCTCTCGCCATGCACAAAAGTTAATTCAAAATGGATCAAGGAGCTTGATATCAAATCAGAGACGCGCCGTCTGATAGAAGAAAAAGTTGGCTACGATCTACAGTCGGTGGGGTCGGGCTCCAAATTCCTCAATAGGACACCCATAGCACAAAAGTTAATAACTAGAATCAACAAATGGGACTTACTCAAACTAAAAAGTTTTTTCTCAGCAAAAGATACAATAAGAGAGGTAAATAGAGAGCCTACATCCTGGGAACAAATCTTTACTCCTCACACTTCAGATAGAGCCCTAATATCCAGAGTATACAAAGAGCTCAAAAAATTAGACAATAAGAGAACAAACAACCCAATCAACAAATGGGCCAAGGACCTGAACAGACACTTCTCAGAGGAGGACATACAGTCAATCAACAAGTACATGAAAAAATGCTCACCATCTCTAGCAGTCAGAGAAATGCAAATCAAAACCACCCTAAGATACCATCTCACTCCAGTTAGATTGGCAGCCATTATAAAGTCAAACAACAACAAGTGCTGGCGAGGATGTGGGGAAAAGGGTACACTTGTACATTGCTGGTGGGACTGCAAATTGGTGCAGCCAATTTGGAAAGCAGTATGGAGATTTCTTGGAAAGCTGGGAATGGAGCCACCATTTGACCCAGCTATTCCCCTTCTCGGTCTATTCCCTAAAGACCTAAAAAGAGCATGCTACAGGGACACTGCTACATCGATGTTCATAGCAGCACAATTCACAATAGCTAGACTGTGGAACCAACCTAGATGCCCTTCAATGGATGAATGGATAAAAAAAATGTGGCATTTATACACAATGGAGTATTACTCTGCATTAAAAAATGACAAAATCATAGAATTTACAGGGAAATGGATGGCATTAGAGCAGATTATGCTAAGTGAAGCTAGCCAATCCCTAAAAAACAAATGTCAAATGTCTTCTTTGATATAAGGAGAGTAGCTAAGAACAGAGTAGGGTCGAAGAGCATGAGAAGAAGATTAACATTAAACAGGGATGAGAGGTGGGAGGGAAAGGGAGAGAGAAGGGAAAATGCAGGGAAATGGAAGGAGACCCTCAGAGGTATACAAAAGTACATACAAGAGGAAGTGAGGGGAAGGGGAAAAATAATACAAGGGGGACAAACGAATGTCAGTAAAGGGGGCAGAGAGAGAAGAGGGGAGGGGAGGGGAGGGGAGGGGAGGGGAGGGGGGATAGTAGAGGATAGGAAAGACAGCAGAATACAACAGACACTAGTATGGCAATATGTAAATCAATGGATGTGTAACTGATGTGATTCTGCAATCTGTATATGGGGTAAAAATGGGAGCTCATAACCCACTTGAATCAAATTGTGAAATATGATATATCAAGAACTATGTAATGTTTTGAACAGCCAACAATAAAAACAATAAAAAAAAAAATATGTAATTAAGGAAAGGTAAAAAGACAAAAATTACAAGTTGTCATAACTGCATGGTGGGATGCCAAGGTAGAGATAAAGTTATTAATACGACACTGATGTGATTCATTAAAACGAAAGAATTGGCAAGGTTTAGCAGAAACCACTCCTAGGTAAAATAGCAATGTCTATAGATTTACTAAAACGGTATCTTGCAAGTGGTAGTATGGCCATTTGACAATATTAATTCTGCCTATACAAGGAGGTATTTTCGTCTTCAGAAATCTTCATTTCCTTCTCCGGTGTTCTGGTTTTATAGAGGTCTTTCACTTCCTTGGTTAGATTTATTTTTGTTGTTGTTTATTTGTTTAGATTATTATGAATGGAATGTTTTTCCTGATTTCTTTCTCAGTATATTAATTATTGGAGTATAGGAAAGCTATTGATTTTTGTGTGTTGATCTTGTACCCAGCTATTTGTTCTATTTGTTTATTAGCTCTAGAAGTCTTCTGATATAGTATTTTGGATCTTCTACATATAGGATCATGTCATCAGCAAACAAATATTTGACTTCTTCTTTTTCTATTTGTATCCTTTAATTTTCTTCTCTTGCATGCTTTAGCTAGAGTTTCAATAACTATATTGAATAGGAGTGATAACAATGGATATCCCTTATCTACTTCCTGATTTTTGAGAATATGCTTTGGGGTTTTTCTCTGTTCAGTATGATGCTGGCTTTGGGATTGTTGTATATAGCCTTTATAATGCTGAGGTAGGTTCGTTAGTGCCTCCAGCATTTTTAATATGGAAGAGTACCGGATTTGGTCAAAGGCTTTTTCTGCACCTATTGAGATGATCGTGTAATTCTTGTTTTTAATTCTATTTAAGTATTAATTATACTTTGCATACATTGAATCAAACTTGCATCCCTAGGATGAAATACACTTGTACAATATTCTTGTGTTTTTAAATGTGGCTTTCTAGTATTTATTAATTAATATTTTATTATTTAATATTAATTTATAGTTTATTTTAAAAACTAACATTTTATTAAGGATATCGGTCTGTAGTTTTCTTTCTTTGATGTGTCTTTGTCTGGATTTGGTACCAAGTCTGGTACTGGCTTCATAGAACAAATTTGACAGCATTCCCTCCCTTTCTGTCTCGTGGAATAATCGGAGGATAGACATTAGTCCTTCTTTACTGGTCTGATAGAACTCAGCTGACAATATAGCTGGTCCTGGGCTTTTTATGTTGGAAGACTTTTAATGGCTGCTTCAATCTTATTCCTTGATACTAATCTGTCTGTTTTCTATATCCTCTTGGTTCAATTTGGGTAGGTTATATGTGCCTAGAAATCTGTCAATATCTTCTAAATTTTTCCAGTTTATTGGAGTATGAATTTCCAAAACAGTTCCTAGTGATCCTCTGTATTTCAGAAATGTCTATGATAATATCTCCTTTTTCATCTCTAATTTTGTTGACTTAGGTCTTCTCTCACTTTCTTTTGGCTAGTTTAACAAGGGGTTTATCAGTCTTGTTTATGTCCATGTTATCAAAAGTAATATACAGATCTAATCCAATTCTCTTTAAAATACCAGTGACATTCTTCACGGAACTAAAAAAAAAAAAAAACAGTCCTAAAGTACATATGGAAGGATAAAAGACCCCAAATAGCCAAGGCAAGCCTGAGCAAGAAGAGCAATACTAGAGGAATCAAAATTATACTGATATTGAATTATACTACAGAGCTACAGTAACAAAAGCACTACGGTATTGACATTGAAACATACATGAAGATCAATGAAATAGAAAAGAAGACACAGAGAAAAACTCACAGAGATATAGTCATCTGATACTCAACCAAAAGCATATGTTCAAGAAAAGATCAATTTTTTAATAAAATAGTGCTGGAAAAATTGGATATCCAGATATAGGAGAATGAAACTAGATCCTTATCTCTTACCCTGCATAAAAGTAAACTTGAAGCATATCAAAGACCTAGGAATTAGACCAGAAACTTTGCAACTTACTAGAAAAAACATAAGGTCAACACTCCAACATACTGGCACAGGCACCAAGTTCCTTAAAAAGACCCCTAAAGCTCAAGAAATAAAACCAAGAATATACCACAGTGAATTCTACCTTTATGTATGTCCATAAAGCACCAATTTTTTTAAAAAAGCAGCAAATAAACAGAAGCTAGTAAAGGAGAGGACTGAGAGAGAAAAGAGAAAGTGGAAGTGATGGGGATTGAAATGGAACAAATTATATTCCATACAAGTATGTCAAAACGAACCCCATTATTATGTGTAACAGTAATGTACTAATTAAAATATTTTAAAGTATCTCACCAAATGGACTTTTTAATAACATCTGGCTAATAAATAGATTCTCTCACAACTCTTGCCAACTTTACACTTAAATATTTACGGAAATACTTGAGAAAACAAAAAACAAAAGTGCTTTCATAGAGAACTAAAATGCTCTCTCATAAGTTGTAAAACCATGCATACAAAAGTATGATTGAAGACTACTTGAATAACACAACTAACAAGATCAACATAAGAATAAAAATCACCTTATGCATCACAAAAGAGAATACATTTTGCTTTTTAAAACTATTATATATTAGAAAATAAAACTCACAACTAGGAACACAACAAGATGAATATCAATAGAAGTATAAAGAAGGAATAAAGAAGCATAACAGGGAAAAATAATGGAATGAAAAACAGAAGAGTAAACATGATCAAGAAAACCAAAAGCCTGTTCTTTCAAAAGGCAAATGAAATACCTAAACTTTTGTCAGTTTCAATGACAAAAAAAGAAAAGTGGTAAATTAAAATATTAAAATTTAAAATAGAATATAATAACTATCAGTCAGCTTTTTTACCATTGTGACCAAAAATTCTTACAAGACCAATTTTAGAGGAGGAAAAGTTTATTTGGTGCTCACAGTTTTAAAGTTCTCAGCCCATAGACAGTCAAGTCCAATTGAGCCCAAAGCAAAGCAGAATATCATGGTAGAAGGGGGTGAAGAAGAAAAACAGCTGAGGACATTATCACCAGGAAGCAGAGAGTGAGCTCCACTCCCCAGGGACAAAATATAAACCCCAAAGGCATACCCTCAATGGCCCACCTCCTCCAGCCATATCCTAACTGACAATTTTATCACTCAGGTAATCCCTATCAGGGGATTAATCCATTGATTAGTTTATAACTCTCATGATCTAATATTTTTACCTATAAAAGTTCTTACATTATCTCAAACATGAGATTTTAGGGGACACTTTGTACCTAACCATAACAATAACAAACGGAGATATGTAGGAAGATGTTAGAATTATAAGAAATTACTATGTAAAATTTTGTAGAAACAAATCTGAAAATCTTAAGGAGATAATTTTTAAGTAAAAAAAATTATAAAAATTAATTCAAAAACGGTAGAAACCCACACAAATAAGTAACTATTGAGTAAAATGAAAATGCCCTAATTAAAAAGGCTTTAAGGCCAATAGATTGGAGATGAGTTCTACAAATTCTTTGAGAAATAGACTAATTTATGATATTCATATCATTTTAGAGCATAAACAAGAAACCTCTCAACCATCCTGCTAATCTAGCCTATGATTGACACCATAATTAGATAAAAATTGCACATGTACATATACATATATATATGCTCATTCACAACTATAAGTCATTCTCAGTAAGGTTCTCAGTAAGGAACATAATTATAAACATTCTTATGTGAAATAGGGGAAAATGAAATCAGCAATATAGTTATTGAATATACAACATTTAAAAAGCAAGCTTTACCCCAGAATTGCAAGGATTCATTATTAGGAAGTTTGTTAGTATAATTCACAAGATTAATAAATTACTTGCAAAAAATTATGACCATCTTAAATTACTCTAAAATAAAAGGCCTCCAAATTGGAATGAAGGAAGTTAAATTGTCCCTGTTCACAGATGGTATGATCTTATATAAAGAAAACCCTAAAGATGCCAACTACAAAATTATTAGAACTAATAAACAAATTCAGTAAAGATATAGAATATAAAATCAACATACAAAAATCAGTAGCAAGTTTGTACATTTATAATGAACCACCTGAAAAAGAAATCAAGAAGATAATTCTATTTAGGACAGCTTCGAACAAAGTAAAATATTAGGAATAAATTTAACGGAGAAGATGAAGTAGCTGTACACTGAAAACTGTAGCACATTGATAAAAGAAATTGAAGAAGACACAAATAAGTGGAATAATATCCCATTTTCACATGTTGGAAGAATTCACATCATTAAAATATTTATACTGTCCAAAGCAATCTACAGATTCAGTGTAATCTCTATCAAAATTCTATGACATTTTTACAGAAATAGAAAAAGAAATCCATAAATTCATATAGAATCACAAAGGATTCTGAATAATCAAAGCAATCTTAAGGGCTCGGGTTGGGGTTCAGTGGTAGCACACTTGCCTGACATGTGTGAGGCACTGCATTCAATTCTCAGCACCACATATAAGTAAATAAATTAAGGTCTATCAACAACAAAGAAAATATTTTTTGAAAATAAATTATTTTGGAAACTTATACTCCAATAAAATAGAAGACATTGAAGGCATCCACAAATTTCTTAAGTCATATGATTTGCCCAGATTGAATCAGGAAGATATAGACAATTTAAACAGACCAATATCAAGTGACGAAATAGAAGATGCCATCAGAAGCTTACCAACCAAGAAAAGCCCAGAACCGGATGGATACACAGCTGAGTTCTGCACCTTTAAAGAAGAACTAATACCAATACTCTACAATTTATTTCAGCAAATAGAGAAAGAGACAGCACTTCCAAACTCATTCTATGAGCCCAATATCACCCTGATCCCCAAACCAGGCAAAGACACATCAAAAAAAAAAAAAAAAAGAAAACTGCAGGCCAATATCTCTAATGAACATAGATGCAAAAATTCTCAATAAAATTCTGGCAAATTGAATACAAAAACATATCAAAATGATGGTGCACCATGATCAAGAGGGATTCATCCCAGGGATGCAAGCGTGGTTCAACATACGGAAATCAATAAATGTAATTCATCACATCAATAGACTCAAATATAAGACTCATATGATCATCTCAATAGATGCAGAAAAAGCATTTGACAAAATACAGCACCCTTTCATGTTCAAAACACTAGAAAAAAACAGAGGTAACAGGAACATATCTCAACATCATAAAGGCTATCTACACTAAGCCCCAGGCCAACATCATTCTAAATGAAGAAAAATTAAAGGCATTCCCTCTAAAAACTGGAACAAGACAAGGATGCCCTCCTTCACCACTTCTATTCAACATAGTTTTTGAAACACTGGCCAGAGCAATTAGACGAAAGAAATTAAAGGGATACAGATAGGAAAAGAAGAACTTAAATTGGCACTATTTGATGATGATATGATTTATACCTAGAAGACCCAAAAAGCTCCACCAGAAAACTTCTAGTAAATGAATTCAGCAAAGTAGCAGGATATAAAATCAACACCCATAAATCAAAAGCATTTCTGTATATCAGTGACAAATCCTCTGAGAAGAAAATGAGGAAAACTACCCCATTTACAATAACCTCAAAAAAAAAAAAAGATACTTGGGAATCAGCTTAACGAATGAGGTGAAAGACCTATACAATGAAAACTACAGAACCCTTAAAAAAGAAATCAAAGAAGACCTTAGAAGATGGAAAGATCTACCTTGCTCTTGGATAGGCAGAATTGATATTATCAAAATGACCCCACTACCAAAAGCACTATACAGATTTAATACAATTCTGATCAAAATCCCAATGGCATTCCTCATAGAAATAGAAAAGGTAATCATGAAATTCATCTGGAAAAATAAGAGACCCAGAATAGCTAAAGCAATCCTAAGCAGGAAGAATGAAGCAGGTGGCATCACTATACCAGACCTTAAACTATATTACAGAGTAATACTAACAAAAACAGCATGCCTAATCAGCACAAAAACAGACTGGTCGACCAATGGTAGAGAACAGAGGACACAGAGACTAACCCACAAAATTACAATTATCTTATATTAGACAAAGGTGCCAAGAACATGCATTGGAGAAAAGATAGCCTCTTCACAAATGATGCTGGGAAAACTGGAAATCCATATGCAACAAAATAAAATTAAACCCCTATCTCTCACCATGCACAAAACTCAACTCAAAGTGGATCAAGGACCTAGGAATTAAACCAGAGACTTCTGTGTCTAATAGAAGAAAAATAGGCCCTAATCTTCATCATGTGGGATTAGGCCCCAATTTCCTTAATAAGACTCCTATAGCGCAACAATTAAAACCAAGAATCAATAAACGGGATGGAATCAAACTAAAAAGTTTCTTCTCAGCAAAAGAAATAATATGTGAGGTGAACAGAGAGCCTACATCCTGGGAGAAAATTTTTACCCCTCACATATCAGATAGAGCACTAATCTCTAGGGTACATAAAGAACTCAAAAAGCTAAGCACCAAAAAAATAATAATAATAAATAAAAATAACCCAATCAACAAATGGGCCAAGGACCTGAACAGACACTTCTTAGAAGAGAATATACAATCAATCACAAATATATGAAAAAATGCTCATCATCTCTAGCAATTAGGGAAGTGCAAATCAAAACTACTCTAAGATATCATCTCACTCCAGTTAGAATGGCAGCTATTATGAAGACAAACAACAATAAATGTTGGTGAGGATTTGGGGGAAAATGTACACTCATACACTGCTGGAGGGACTGCAAATTGGTGCAGCCAATATGGAAAGCAGTATGGAGATTCTTTGGAAATCTGGGAATGGAGCCACCATTTGACCCAGCTATCTTTCTCCTCAGTTTATACCCAAAGAACTTAAAAACAGCATACTACAGGGACACAGCCACATCAATGTTTATAGCAGCACAATTCACAGTAGCTAAACTGTGGAGCCAACCTAGATGCCCTTTAGTGGATGGATGGATAAAAAAAATGCGGCATATATACACAATGGAATTTTACTCAGCAATAAAAGAGAATAAAATCATGGCATTTGCAGGTAAACGGATGGCATTGGAGAAGATAATGCTAAGTGAAGTTAGCCAATCCCCAAAAAACAAATGCCAAATGTTTTCTCTGATATAAGAAGACTGACTCATAGTGGGGTAGGGAGGGGGAGCATGTGAAGAATAGATGAATCCTAGATAGGGCAGAGGGGTGGGAGGGAAAGGGAGGGGGTAGGGGATTAGCAAGGATGGTGGAATGTGATGGACATCATTGTCCAAAGTACATGTATGAAGACATGAATTGGGTGTCAATGTACCTTATATATAACCAGAAATATGAAAATTTTTGCTTATACATGTAATAAGAATTGTAGGGGCTGAGGCTGTGGCTCAGTGATAGAATGCTTGCTTGCCTAGCATATGTGAGGCACTGGGTTCGATTCTCACACCACATATAAATAAACAAATAAAATAAAGGTACATACATATAAAAAATTTTTAAAAAAGAATTGTAATGTCATTTATTTTTTTAAAAAAAATCAATTAAAAAGCAATATTAATAAAAAAAAACTAGAGGCATCACACTACCTGCTTTCAAAATCTATTATAAAGATGTAATAACCAAATAGCATGGGACTGGCAAAAAAAAAAAAAAGACACATAGACAATGGCACAGATGAGATAGCCCAGAAGTAAATCCACACATTATTTATGTTTTTGACAAAAATGTCAATAATATAAAATGGGGTAAAGACAATCTCTTCAATAAATGGTACTGGAAAAACTGAATATTTACTTCAGAATAAAACTGGACCCCTATCTCACCACATATACAAAAATAACTCAAAATGGACAAATGACTTAAAAGAAAGACTTGAAATTATAAAACTATTAGAAGAAAACATAAGGAGAAAGGTTTTTGACATTGATCTGGACAAACGTGTTTTTTGGACCTGACCCCAAAAGTATAGGCAATAAGCAGAAATAGACAAATGGGACTACATCAAACTAAAAGGCTTCTGCACAGGAAAGGAAATAATCATCAGAATGAAAGGCAATCTATAGAATGGGAGAAAATATTCACAAATCGTGCATCTGATAAGTGGTTAATTCTAAAGTATGAAAGGAATTCACACACTTCCTGTCTCTCTCTGTGCTTACTGGCTGCCATGAGGTGAACAGATTTCTGCCACATATTTCCACCATGATACTGCCTTTCCACCGGCCCCAAAGAAATTGGGTCAAAGGATCATGAATTAAAACCTCTGAAACTGTGAATCAAAATAAATCTTTCTTCTTTATAAGTTGATTATGTCAGGTCTTTTTGTCACAGTGACAAAAAACTGACTAACACAGTAAGGTAATACACATGTTCAATCAATAGCTTGATTTGTAGTCATTCTACAATGTATACATGTATCAAAACATGTTGTAGTCTATAAATACATACAATATTTGTTTAGTAGTTAAAAAATAAATTTTAAAAAACAGCTTCTCTTAACAATGACTTTCTTTTTGTTTTTGTTTTTAACCTTAGATCTTTATCTGGCTTCTTTAGCCAGATAGCAGCTAGAAAGAACAGATACCTAGTAGCTAAATACAAATGCCAAGTACAAAAGGAAGCACAAATATTAGATACCAATCCCAGCCTAAGGGAGATATATATAGAAATCATAGCATAGTTGATCTCAGAACCACGTGCTTAGAGGAATGAATCGACAAGGAGGAAATTTAGCTATTTTAAAAGTCTCCCCTGTGTTGAATAACATAATTGAGTCTAGTATTGGCCAAATCCTTGTCAAACTGGCCTGTGCTGTCATTGTGATTTTAGTAGCAACCCATTGATTGAGTTTAATGACTCCATAAGACATCCAGATCCAACCATTCCATGGCAGTTGATCTCCAGCTCTATAGCTTCAAGGAAACAGTTGCTATTTACTTAACATGATGCTTATTAAATCAAAATCAAATATGAATTAATTGTCCTAAAAGGGTTATCTAATTTCCTAATCAACATTAATGATTATTAATCACTTCCTGTAGCAAGTGATTTGGAGTGAAAAACTCTTAACCTATGTATATTCCCCAAGTTTTCCCCCACTGCATTCAGTTTTAATTTATGTGACAAGTTTCATCTCACAAACTGTGTTCTCTTATCTGAGTCTTTCTAAATCATATGAGGTCTGTTTATATATTAATTTCAGCTAGAATCACAGATATCTTCTCCATCTCTCCTCCCCAAAGGACCCAAAAGGCCCCTCAAGTGGCTATAAATGTCTCATTATAAACAATTAAAAACTGCATCACAGTTAGAGTCAATCTGGTCTGTACGTCATGCCCCAAAGCAAAGTCTTTCAAGCTGTGTGTTTTGCTATTAACTTTCCACTGTGGCTTTAGAATCTCAATCAATTCTTTAAGAAATGCAAATATTCTTTTCTCTTTGGCTTAGCAGAAACCACTGGGAAATGCATATGTATAATTCCTTCCTGGTCATGCATGGACTATAATAATAATCAAAGCTAGAGGCTACAGAAGATATTGCAGAATGTGTCCAACTCCACTGGGCTGGGCCAGGTGGATAGTAAAAGTGCCTCTAAACACATGAAGGCTGCCCACAGGATTACTCTTCATCTGTTCCCTCAACTCAGTTTACACTCCACTGCTGGGCCTTTGCCTATAGTCCTCTTTCCCGCTAAACCCCCTCTACTCTCTTTCAAGGGTGCTCTAGAGCCCTCCATGCCCTGCCCATACAGATTCATCATGTGTATTCCTCCTAATATAACCTACTAACATACCTATGCTACTCATGGCATCACTAGCAATTCCCAAACAGACCATGGTGTGTGTTATGTGCCTCCTGGCCTTTCACTCATAGTCCTGCCTGCAATGTCCTTGTACCCCTGGCCATCTCCCATCCAACCTTCTAAACGCAGTTCAAAATCCCTGTTGCCTGGAAAGTCTTCTCTGATTGCTCTCCCAGCCCCAACAGAGTTGAGAATTCTCCCCTCTGTTTCCCATGACACCACAGGCCCTTCTCTACCCTCACACAGCCATACCCTCCACTTCTATGGGCTCAGCATCCCTGAGTTCTACATGCGCAACCAATTACAGGTTTAAATTACTCAGGGAAAAAATTGGTATTTATTCTGAATGTGTATAGACATTTTTCTTCTCATTATTCCCTAAGCAACAGTATAGCAAGTATTTCAAAGAATTTACATTCTACTAGGTATTATAAGTAATATAGAGTTAATACATACAGGATAACATACATAAATTATATGCAAATACTATACCATTTTATATAATAACTTGAGCATTCATAGATTTTACTATTCACTCAGGGTCCTGGAACCAATCTCCCATGGATATAAAGGGACAAATTGTATCTCACGACACTTAATTATATGTTTACACAGCTGTGTCCCTAGTAGACTTCAGCTCCTTATGTCGATTTTGTTATTAATTCTTGTATTCCCAGACCATACTGGTCTCTAATAAGTATCAAGAAATCTTTGTTGAATGAACAGAAGGTGGTGATATAAATTTAAGAAGTAAAAATTTTCTAGCTCTCCCAAGCATGTGGAGGCATGTGAATCCCACATTCATGGAGATGGATGGCTTCTATTTAGAGTAGGTCTAAATCCCTGACCAACAAAAGAAGGTTGGCAATAATACTGAGCCTCTCTTACCAATCATGACTGTGCCTTATGGGACATGGGCATGGATCACATATAGCTTAGGTATATATCCATATCATGTATGTGTGTGTAGCTATATACACATGTGTATATAGACACATATAAATCTATGTATATATATTTCTACATGTATGTATGTTAGACATATATACTAATTTTATATATATGTGGGTATATATACATACATATGTATACTAAAAAGAGTAAAACAAATGTGAAGAATAACAGAACAAAAAAAAAAATGACCTCAACCTTGCCACAGTTCCTGATTCTCTATGATATTGGGCTGGGAGAGATAAACTTAATCAGTGGAAAATCTCCCATTTCAATTTCCAGACTCCTCCCCCAAAGAAGCCTTTTCTGGCTATTTAGTAACAACACTGACCTTCCCTGTCAACCTTCATATGAAGATGCTAATGAGAAATTATAATGTGAATGGGGGGGGGGGTGAAAGCAAAGGAAGAAAAAATCAAAAGGACAAGGTTTTCCCACACTGGGCCTATTTCTCCACTGAAAATTTC
The DNA here is from genome assembly GCF_047511675.1 of Marmota flaviventris. Taxonomy (NCBI): domain Eukaryota; kingdom Metazoa; phylum Chordata; class Mammalia; order Rodentia; family Sciuridae; genus Marmota; species Marmota flaviventris. The sequence continues at coordinate 69,767,673 of NC_092512.1, forward strand.
TGGCCTCTGTTTTCTGCTCCTGATCCATAGATCATGCTGATAATCTAGTGCAGTCATTTCAACATAGGTTTTCCTGAGTCTAGGAGGTGCCTCCCAACAGCACTGGGGATGACACAGGTTACCCATCCCCAGCCTTTAAACAGAACGTGCCAGCTTCTTCTGTTTCAAAGACAGGCTTATATGAAAGATTCTGTTTGAAGACAGAGTTCTATAGTTAAAACAAATAAAAACAAACAAAAAAAAAAACCCCAGAAAATTAGGCCATTGGCTCTGATAAAATTCCATTTGGCTTTTACAGAAATAAAGGGACATCAGACAGTGGCCCATTAGGCTGGCAGGCAACCTATAGCTTCCTTAGTACAGTATAAAAGAAGGAACCCCAGAATTAGATATGGGAGACCAGGATCTGGGCCTGGATGACCTCCCATTGGATGTGACTACCTTCCCCACAAGTTTCCCAGGCTCCATGAAGGCAGTGACCCTATCTGTTTTGCACACCATGGGATCCTTAGAGCCTAATGCAGTGCCTGGGAGATGGTAAGTATTCAATAACCAGCTACTGAATACACAAATAAGCAAAGTTTCCTATTCTTCTCTTAGAAATTCTGGATTCTGTACTTGCTAAGATAATCTAAGCTTCAGTGTCTTTGCCAGCAAACAAGCATAAGAGTAATGTTTAAGCCAGGAGTTTTTAAAGGCATAAGTTAAATAATTCACATAAGTGCTTAAACACAATGTCTTACATTAAAAAGGCATATAAGAAGTGTTATTTATTTTTATGATTAATATTACTATTAGTACTCCCTAGACAGGATTTAAATTCCTCCTTAAAGCACTGTTTTTTGTTTTTTGTTTTTAACATCCAAAAACCAAAGTAGATGGAGGTTGAGTATGCTAAGGCAAATTCCTTAACTTCCTTGTGTCTATAGTTCCTTGACTTCAGAGGTGTTATGAGGATAAGCAAGACAGCATAATGTGGTGGTTAATTATATCTGTCAATCTGACAGAACTAAGGAATATCCAGATAGTTGTGGGAAGGAAAAAAGTTATTTCTGGGTGTGTCTGAGAGGTGTTTTCAGCAGAAATCAACATTTGAATCAGTGGGTGAGTAAATAAGATTCCCTAATCAACATGAGCAAGCATCAACCAATCTGTTAAGGGCCCAAATAGAACACAAAGGCAGAGGAAGAGGAAGGGCAAAGTCTCTGCTTGCACTGAGGCGTTCATCTTCTCCTGACCTTGGACATCAGGGCTCATGGCTCAGCTTCCAGGACTTATACTATCCCTTAACTCCCTTTGATCTTGGACTGAAGTACACCACCAGCATTTCTGGTGCTCCAGGTTACAGACAGCATATTCTTGGGCCTCTCAGCTTTCATTATCATATGAACCAATCTCTGTAATAAAACCTCCTCTTACATCTCTCTCTCTATATATATTATATCATTCTCTTTCTCTGAAGAATCCTAACACAGATATTAATGTAGTTGGCTTTCAATAAATATTAGTTTTTGACTGCCAATTGACATGCTTTTCTAGATAGTGGCAATGCTGAAGGCTGCATTTACGAAGCACTCTATGATGTCCAAGTCTACATAAATCATTTCATCCTCACAAGATAAGCCTTATTAATCCCATTAATGATGAAGAAATGAAAGGTCAGAAAGATTAACAAACTTGCTTGATATCACACAGTTACTAGGTAGAGTAGTAGTATTAAAACTGAGCTGTATCTCACTCCAAAGCACAAAATCTTTTGTGTGCCTCAGTCCTCCTACTTCTGGAAGGAACACCTGACTAGCCCCATTCACAGTGTCCCCAGTAGGATTGAATGAGCAGAAACACCAATGACTGGGATCCAGAGAACCACTGTCTCACATGAATCTATCAGACAAAGAGACTGACATTAATTCCTGTGTTAGTCCTCTTTGTATTGGTTTGACCAAAATACTTGACAACAACAACTTAGAGAAGGAAATGTTTATTTTGGTTCACAATTTCAGAGGATAGTCTATGGTTGGCTGAATCCATTGCTCTGGGCCCAAGGTGAGGCAGGACATCATGGCCAAAGGGCTCAACAGAGGAAAATTGCTCAGGACTTGGCATCCAAGGAGCAAAGAGAATGGGGGCAGCACAGGGAAGATGCACCCTTCCAGGACACATTCCCAGTGACCCACCTCCTCCAGCCATGCCTACTTATAGTTACCAGCCAGTTAGCCCATTCAAGCTAGGTCAGACTGATTAATAATAGTCTCATAATCAAATCACTGACCTCCAAACATTCCTTCATTAACACAGGAGCTTTTGGAGAACACCTCATATCCAAGCCATAATGACCACACAGCAGGCAGAGGAAGGGATACTCCTTAGGTTACATGTGAAAGAGACAAATTTGTCAGCCACCCATAGTTAGTATAAAGATCTCAGGATCTGCATTTTGAATTGATCTTATTTCTATACTATTTTGTCTCTACTCAGTTTTTCTTTCGCAACTTTTTCCAATCTGTATGTTATGTGTATTTGTTACATATCTTAAATCAGATTGGGACAGCATGAATAAGCAGACAAACTCACTCCACAGGGAATTTATTTGAGTGCCCCAGGAAAAATCAAAGCAGACTAGAGGAGAAGCCACTCTACTTTCTCACAGATCCTAGCATGTCCTTGCTCATGGCAGGTGAGTCACAGAGTAAAGTCTCACATACTAAATTGCCTCAATAAGCCCAAGAAACTGAATGAGCTGATGGCTGTCCTGGACATTGAGCCTGCAGGCAAACTGGAGATGACTAAACACAGTTCAGAAGCCTAACCTCTTAAAACACAACTGGGACAGAAAGAAAAAATCAGTGACACAGGGCTGAGTGGAGTCTAGAAGGAAGGTCCTCCTGGTAGGGGCTGTTCAGAGGGCCCCCACCTGCCTGACATCTACCAGCATGCTTCCTGGCAACAGAAGGGCAGGGGCAGAAGCAACTTGTATCTAAGTGCCCTGTCTCAAAAGGTGAGATTTAGACAGTGTTTCCACATGATAAGGAAGAAGAGGCAACCTTATACATTGCTGATGTTCCCAGGCCCTGTATCATCAATGCATGGAAAAATCTGAAATTTCGTCTGAAACTCACCTAAGCTTCAGGTTTGGGTAGGTGCAGGTGATATTTTAATTGCACAAGAGGGATATTTTAAACATGTAAATTAAATAATTAATCTCCCATACCTAAATGCTTCCAATGGTTGCCATCTCACAAAAACCCTAAGTCCCCATTATAGCCTCCTGATCCTGTTTATTCGGGTCAATAGCCACCATCTCCCCTTACTCACAGCTGTTGGACCATCCAGCTCATCTCACTCTTCCTTCAGTCTGGGATGCACCCTTTCATCCCTGCCCCCAGATCTTTGCAAGGCTGGCCATGCAGCCTCCACTGAGCCTGTACCCCTCCTCAGTGGATTTGCCCTGAAGGAGGGTATGATACCCCAAACTCTGCCTCTTTTGTATATTGATCATTTTGAGCCAAAGGCACTTGAAAAACAGTAAATATAGGCAGGATCTTTCTCTGAACTCCCCTATCTGCCTAAAGATAGATCCTCCAGAAGGAGCTCCATTATCCTTAGTCCCTTCCCTGGGAGTTTCATCAACCAGGGAAGATTGAGTCCTATCACAGGAGAGGATACTGGAAGTCTGATACCACACCCAGACATGCTTTTCCACAACTTAATATATCTTCCATCTGTTCTTTCAAGGATTTGTTCATCTTTTCTAAAAATCCTTTACTGCATCCCCCTCCCCCGTAAGTATCCTACATCTTCCTCCTTACCCTATTAAGATATTATATAAGTCCTCAAATCTCAATCGTTTTTTGAGCATTCCCATTAATGGAATAAATATTAAAATAAACAATTAATATACCTTTTCTCCTTCTAATCTGCCTGTTGTCCTATCTCACAAATGCAGTTGTGGGATTTAGGAGGGTAGAGGGAGTCTTTTTTCCCTCCTAACACATTCCCTGAGGTCAATGTTCATCTCATTACATGGTTCTATTATTTTTATGGCAGCATCATCAACCAACCTTATTTTGTCTTCACTGACCAGAACACAAGCTCTGTGAGACTGAAGTCTTGTCCCTTTGCCTCATCCTGCTCTGCCTGTGCCTGTGCCTGGGCCTTAATTTCACCACATGGCATATAATGTATTCATGTTACCTTCTCTGCACTAGGAGGCCCCATGTTACAGGGAAACTTGGCCTAGCACCACACTGCCCATGTGTGGCATTTGGACCTGGAGCAATCTGGCTCCACAGCACACATTTAATCTTCATAAAGTGTTGGATCCATAAATATCTATGACAGAAAAGCAAAAAGCAATAACAATAAAAGGGAGAAGTTGCACAGTTGCCCTCTATTTCCACAGCAGTTCAGCCACACAGATTCTATCCCTTCTGAAGGAAAGAAACCCCAAGCCTTCTCTCATTGAGCCAAGAATGAGAGAGGATGCTGGGTCCTGGGGAGTTGGCCTGTGTCCTTCCTTCTTCTATCTTGTTGCCAAAGCTCATGGGCCCATGGCACAACTTCTAGTCTAAAGTCATCCCTCAATAAAATGCTGATCAAATGAATAAGAAAAAGTCTGGAGAAGAACAGGTGAGAGTGATCAAGAACCTTCATTCCCATCCATAACAAGTCTGCTCAGGAGCACAAGAGCAGTCCCAAAACTTAAACACACACTTGAATCTCCTGAGTAAGCTTGTTAAAAATGCAGATTCCTCTAACTGGGAACAGTGGCACATGGCTGTAAGCTCAGTGAATCAGGAGGCTGAGGCAGGGGCAATGCAAGTTTGAGGACATCCTGGGCAATTTAGCAAAACCCTATCTCTCAAAATAAAAAATAAAAAGGTCTGCACTGGAGATGTAGCTCAATGGTAGAGCATTCCTGGATTTAATCCCCAATATTGAAATTAAAAAAGAGAACAGCGGGTGCAGATTTTTGGATCTCATCCTGCATATTTGGTACTCTTAGGATTAGGAAACTGATATACAGACAGGTTTGGGAATCGTGGCATCCAAAATCAAGGATTTAATGATGATTAGAAACTGCATGATTATTCTTCCCCTTACTTTTTTTCTGGATTGCAGTGAGGTTATGCCGCTCTTTAAGCTGTATTGAGCACTTGTTAAATATTAATTGATATCAACAGTAATAAACTTTCCCCTTTATCTTTCTGAGCATTCTCTGATGAGAAATTCAGTTCTTCCCTCTCACTGTGAATGGCAGCAGGACTTGAGCAGAACATAAGATAATTTACATAGTTATAGGACAGAGAAATGACTGTATCCTTCCTGAATGTAGCCAGCAGCTGCTGGGAGATGCCAGGTACCCAGCTCAGGCTAGCGGGAAAGTGAGTGTTCTTCAATAGAAGCATAATGAATGCTACAAGAGTCACTTGAAAAAAAAGGTGACAGAAAAGCACTAATGGAAAAGGGGTCTTACGGTAATCTGAGCCTGAAAGTGAGTCTTAAAAGAAAGTCAGTTTGGGAAAAGGTGAGGTATGAATGGAGAGAGATCAAATACTGAGAATGACCTCCCAGCAGAGAATTGAAAATAATACAGTGATCTTCAGCAGGGAAGATTTTAATAACACTAATAATATAATATAACATACAGTTGTAAGATGCTTCTGCTTTAACCCCTCTGTGATCTGCTTGATGGTGGCTTGAGCTGGGACAAGGGTGAGGGCACTAAGGCACAGGGCAGCTTAGTGAAGTGAACCAACCTACACATCTGCCTGTGGTGAGCACTCCACATTCCAAGCCCAGGGGTCTTGCCCCTGACTCAGCCGTCATCTCATAATTACAATGATAAAGTATAGAGAAAATCCATAAAATGAGAAAAATGGGGCATTTGGATTAGAAGTTGTTATGCTCAGACAGGCAAACTAACTTGGATCTCTAAAATGGGTTCCTCAAAAGTTGTCCTATGCCAACTAGTTTTTTTTTTTTTTTGTTTTTTTTTTTTTGGTACTGGAGATTGAACTCTTGGGTGCTGCTTGACCACAGAGCCCATATCCCCATCCACTTTTTTTTTGAGACAACATTTACCGTTATTTGTATTCTGGCAAGGATGCAGGGGGGAAAGGTATCCTCATACATTGCTGTTGGGACTGCAAATTGGTTCAACCACTTTGGGAAGCAGTATGGAGATTCCTTTAAAAAATTAGGTGCTTTTCAACAGATGAATGGATAAAGAAAATGTGATATATATATATACACAATGGACTATTACTCAGCCATAAAGAAGAATGACTTTATGACATTTGCCATTAAATGGATGGATCTGGAGACTATCATGCTAAGTGAATAAGCTAGTCTCAAAAATCCAAAGGTCAAAATGTTTTCTCTAATATGTAGAAGTTAACCCACAATAAGAGGGGTGAATAGAAGTTCAGCAGATTAGACAATGGGGAATAGAGGGAAGGGAGGGGAATAGGAAAAGGAAAGACAGTGGAATGAATCTGACATAATTTTCCTATGTACATATATGAAAACATCACAGTGAATCTCACCATCATGTACATCCACTTAAATGGGATCCTAAATATAATAAGATATATTACATGCTTGTAAAATTACATCAGAATGGATTCTACTGTAATGTGTAACTAAAAAGAACCAATTAAAAAAAAGTTGCCCCATGAACAAACTTGTACTTCTCAGCTCAGCCCTGGGATAGTACGTTTGAGTGGCCAGCTGTGGTCCATCAGATGTGACTCCAGCATTCTAGTCAGGACCCTGGCCATGGAAAAGGAGGGAGGAGCCTCTTAACATGACCCCTTTAAACAGAGTAGAGGGTGGAGAGTGTTTCAAAAGGAACTTTTGAAGTCACCCTCAGCCCTGTCTTCCTCTCCCCTTTCATAGATTTGGACTATACCAGGAAAGAGTTGGGACAAGGCTCTTAAGTTCCTCCCATGACGCAGGCCCCTGCAGGACACTTCCACTGACAGGTTTTTCTAGCTCCTCAAATAGCAGCCTTCCCCAGCACCACACATCTTCCCTCCTTCCTGGTCAATGAATACTTTCAGCATCCACTTAGTCCCCCAGGCCCTTTCTCTCCTCCTGCTCATCCTTGTCACCATTTCCACAACAGCAGCTCCACCTGGCCGTTTTCCTATTCCCTTATCCACAGGATCCCTTGTTCTAGGTCTCCTCACTCCCTAGCTGGGTCACACAGTGACCTCTATAAGGAACATCAATGCCTCCCTTCCTAAGAACCACCCCTTTTAGCCCAGTATCTGCAACACTGCCCAAGGCACAGGTTGACTGTGTGCAGTTCCTTGGTAACTCTCATCTCTTTTAGGATAAAACTCATATTCCTCAGTATAGCATCAGGCCAAGTTTTTCATGTAAGCAATATCCATGTCTGCAGTCTCTGTTACAGCAGGAAATGATACTAATACAGGACTTAGGGGTTACCCAGGTGGAGAAAAAGTCCTTTCCTGATGTTATAACAAAATAACTGAGATCCACTAACTTATAAAGAACAGAAGTATGGTTGTGGAGGCTGGAAAGTCTAAGATGAAGGTGCTGGCAGCTTCCATGTCTGGAGTGGGCTGCTCTCTACTTCCAAGTTGGCCCTTGTTGCTGCTGCAGCCTCTAGAAAGGATAAACACTGTAATCTTCAAGTGTCAGGAGGAACTGAAGGGGTGAACTTGCCTCCTCAAGCCTTTGATGAGGCACTAATCCATTCTCCTTCCCCTGCCTTCCACTCTGGATGGCCCCCGAGTTCTTAAATTCATTTTTGAGTTCCTGTTGAACCAGCATATTCCTAAACTGGGAATATTAAAACACCCAATTATTTTATTGTTTTACAGTTCTAGGAACCAAAAACCTGAAGTCATGTATCAGAGTTTTTTGTTTTGTTTTGTTTTGTTTTGGTGGTGCTGGGGATTGAACTGAAGTCAAGGTATCAGCAGGGCTATGTTCCCTCTGAAGGTGCTGGAGAAGGAGCTGTTCTGGGTAGTTTCTTGATTTGTGCAGCACAGCTCCTTTCTTCACATGGCATTTGCCCTCTGCATCTGGTGGTCTCTGTGCCTCAATCTCTTCCTTTTTATAAGAACACCAGTCACTTTGGGTTAAAGTGTACTCTATATTATTTTAATTTGATTATCTTGTAAGGGTAAAAGAAATTGAAGTTAAAGTGTAAAAGACCGGGCATTGTAAAGTTTCTAAGCTGCAAGGCCTGAGTTAAAATGTAAAGGACCAGGTATTGTTAAGTTCCTATGCTACATGCAAAACCTGAAATTCCTGTAGCTGTTAGGACAATACCGGAACTGCCCAGTAAATATTCCCCCTGACCGTCTGGTTGTTTAATAACCCAGGACCCTGTGCGATCTTGCACGTAGGCATCGCAGGGCCTGGACCAATCAGTTTGAATGTGTACCCCGCTTTAGAACTGACCAATCACCCCCGCCCGACCTGTTCCTGCCAATGAATGAACTAATCATGTTTAAGAGTTGTTGTTTGATTTTCCCGCGGTGTATGATGATTTGTTAAAGGAGCTGTGATGTATGTAAAGTTCCCGCCCTCCCCAAAAAGTGTACTTAAGCATTGTTCAACCCCTGCTCTGGGCTCTGGGCTGCTCTCCTTTCTCGAGTGGGCATGGAGCCCCAGCATGCTGGAATCTCAATAAACCCCTTTTGCTGTTGCATGAGCTGCGGTCCCTTGGTGGTCTCTTCCTCCGACGTTCGCTGGACCCTTACAATCTCTGTAAAGACTCACCTCCAAACAAGGTCACATTCTGAGATCTCAGGGGTTAGGACTCCCATATAATTTGGAAGTGGGGATGATAACCTATGAATCTTCTTAAAGTTTCAATGTAAGCATCATCTCTTGGCTGAGCTAGGCTTGCTGCCCTTGCTTGTTTGGTGTCCTACCTGGTCCTCATTACACCATACTATAAAATTTGTTTGTCTATTCCCTCCCTGACTATGACTCTGAGAGAAGGAGCCATAGATTTCCTATCTGTGGCCCCTACTCAACTCAGTGCTGGGTACACTGTGGGTATCAAGCATCTGTTGATGAATGGATGCAGATGGAGATGGATCTTTGCAGCTGTAGCTCTGGCTCTGTTACCTGCCTTCACCACAGGATTATAAGTAAACAGAAGGTCAGCAGACTTGAGTGACCTCTGTACAGACTCTGGACACAAGGACAAGGTGAGCTAGCAGATTCAGTCCATTTGTCTCAGGCCAGCCTGATCCTGACAGCTAGAAACTTCAGCAAATACAGGAGCCTATAGGTTGAAACTTCAAAAGTTCCAAAACATTTTCTAGAATGTCATCATTTAAGCCCTGTGCATGGATGGTTGCCAAAATGAAGAAGGAATTTTTTTCTAGTTTTTTCCTCTCTGATCATTCTGGGTGCCCTTGGGTCCATTCTTCTAGATGAGGACCCCTGATGTGGACAACTGCAGAAGACTCAGAGATACTGCTAAAAGGTGCAGCTTGATTCTCTTCCAGAACACAGGAAGCAGCAGCATCAACAAATTCTTCATATTCATATCCCCTGTAAGTCAAAGGCCACTCAGGGGTGACCAAGTTCTCTATTCTGGCTGGACCAGTCAGGACATAGTTTGGTGATGGGCTTGTATTTGTCTGACCTGCTCTAAGCAAATTTTGAAGTTAAAACCACTTTCTTCTCATTTATGATAATCTTTTATCTTTGTCTTAGTCTGTTCTTACCACTACAACAAAATACCTTAGACTGAATAATGTATAAAGAAGAGAAATTTATTGCTCATAGTTCTGGAGGTTGGGAAGCCCAGGATCAATAGTCCAGCAAATTTGGTGTCAGATGAGGAAGGGTGGCACTTTCTGTGTGTCCTAACATGGAAGAAAGGGTGAACAAACTCCCTCAGGCCCCTTTTAAAGGACGCTAATCCCATTCATGAAGGCTCCACCCTCATGACTTAATCACTTCCAAAAGGCCTCAATTCCTAATACTATTGCATTCAGATGAGGTTTCAACATATGAATCTTAGGAAGATTACAGCATTCAGATCTCCAGCATAAACATTCAGCAATCTTCAGCAAAACAAATTGTGGCATGAGGTTCTCTTCTCTGAGCAGGCTGCTCACTCAACAAGACCACAGTGATGAATGCCATGTTTCGATCCACCCTGTTCCAGTATGTTTAGGTAGGTTTGAGAGGTAACTTCCATTTGTCTTACACATGTCCTGTTGATGTGCTAAGGTTCTTCAAGTGAAAACAAAGCTGGTGATCAGGATGTGAGGAGAATGTAAGAAGAATCCTGTCCCTTTCATCCTACAGAGACTCTTGAATGTCCTAGGGGATGTAAGTTTCACATCCTTAGAGCCTCTGATTTCCATCACTGGTCATTATACTAATAATAGCTTACTTTTAATTATGTGTAATTTATCAATAAAATTACACAATGATCATGTTTTGAGCATCTTCACAGCAGCCTTCTGAACTACATACCCACACTATTGGAGAAAAAGCTAAGGGGTTATTTGCCAAATACTCATGTGATCTGTAAGTGAGAGATCTAGGATTCCAGCTCAGGTTGGCTGGATTTCAGCTCAGGTTGGCTCAATTTCAGGACCCATATTGTTGACTAAATCACCATCAATATCTTCAGGTCTTAAGAAACCAAAGTCAGAAACAAAACTTGGAAATGATGGTACTTAACCTTGTCTTCTGCACATCCAGCATACAGCACATAAAGTAATCTTGCTCACAAAACTGGAATGTTCCTCAACTGCTGCCTCATCCTCCATCATCCCCCAGTTATTGATGCAAATGGTAAGATAAGGCAAGAAGGAACTTAAGTGGAGGCACAGAGTGAAGCAGCATAAGAGAGAAGAAAATAACCTCTTTGTACCCAAGTAAACCTCCAGCAGATGAGGCCCTGTGGGATCCTTGCACAGCCTCACTGCAACAGCTGTGCCTTGGGTGCCTATCTCTGGACTCTCTATAGACTATGCATAAATGGTTCCTGCATACCTCACAAGAAAAGTAACTCAGACCCTTACAGGTAAACAGAGGCAAAAATATGTCAAAGAATTCTACAGAAGTAAATCCTGTGCCAAGGCAAGAGACTGAGCTAGAGGGGAGTCCAGGGCTTATCTCAAGGGTTTACAGGAACTCTGTATGGAGAGAGGAAGTTGGGAAATGGCCTCTGCTAATCCCATAGACAGGAATAGACACACACACACACACACACACACACACACACACACACACACACGTTTTCTTTATTTTAATCTACTTCTAATTCATGCATACAAGTGAAATGAGCATGGGCCTGGGAATGTTTATTTAAAAAAAAAAAAAAAGACTTACGAATTTGGTATAAAGCTTCTGTGACCCGCAGGAGGAGAGAGCTGCTAAAGAGGAGAATGCCTAAAATCTCTGTGGTTCCCATTGCCTTTGGGAGGAGGTCCAGGCTCCTTGGTTATGAGGCTTCCACAGCATGTCTCCTGCTTCATCCTAGGCTACTGCCACTCCTGTGCTCCTGGGCTTCCACAGATCTTTCAAAATATCTTGATCCCTTCTCTCTAAAATAGCCATGCACTGTACCTAGAACAAGATTTTCATGCCTTCACCAGTTGACACATGCTTATCATTTGCATTTTTCTTCCTGGGGACTCTCTCAGTTCCCCAGGGGTCCATATCAGTATATTTCCTAGGTTCTTAACTAACACTTCCACTTCTCTACCAAAACACTCATCATAATGGTGACCATTGCTTTTAGTGGACAGAAATCTGCCATATTGTTACTGTGAATAATATCGTTCTAATATTTTGTTGAAAATGGGAACTGGTAAATTAATAGAGTGAGTAGAGGGATAAAGTTTGATTTATTCCTCCTGCCTCTGTGAAGACTCTTTCACTTGCTCTCATTTTGTTGTTCTGTCTGTCCAAACCAGAGGGTTAAGCCAAAAATCCACACAGGTACTTAGGTTTCTACATTGTTCCACTGAAATCATAATTCATAAACCCAGCCAGAGGCTCCATCCATCAGATACCAAAGGCCAAACTTGCCATCATCAATAACAAGGCTATCAGCAAATGAGAAATGATGCAGGCCCAGCAGCTCAGGGACTCCAGCAAATACATGAGCTTTGACAACTGCCTTTGGATGCTTAAATAGTATATGAGAAATAATGAGGACTAGAATGTAACCAGTCAAGAATTTTGCAGATATAAGATTAGCAGGTTGAGAGAATAAAATAAAAATGTTACTTTGTCACTCAGATGTACATTAATTTTTCATTTGGATTAAATACATACTAAATTTTCTTTATGAATTAAAACATGTTGTCAATTAGCATTGACCTGCTTAGGAAGAGGTGTAGCATCGGTTCTTTTAAAAATCAGAGTACCAGGGTAAGGCTGTCAAAGTTAATATGACAATGCCAGAGGATATTTGGCATTTTTCTGCCCTTGAAGTTATCTAAAGGAACTGTTTAAGTGCCAATGAATCCTAACTCCAGTATCTGTTCTTAGGCAAACTCCACATAGAAGAAGTCACACCCTTGACATCTTCCCCAACCCCAGACCCCTTAAATGGAGCATAAAAAAGCACTTTTGGGCTGGTCACTCATTTCTCAATTTTCATCCACCTGGAAAACATCTTTTGTCAGGCTAAGCATTCCAGACATATTTGACCTCTGTGACCCACCCTTCTGACCATGGACAACTGAAACTGAGCTAGAGTTGAAAATTTGGAATCAGGGCTATATTAGTCAGCTTTCTAACCCTGTAACAAAATAACCAAGAAAAATTCAACTTGAGGGAGGATAGATTTATTTGGGCTCACAGTTTCAGAGGTTTCTCTATGGTTACCTGGCTTCGTCACTTTGGGCCTGAGGAAAGTCAGAGAGCATCCTGGTAAAAGAGCATAGCACAAGAAAGCTGCTCACCTCATGGCAGCCAGGAAGCAGAAAAGAAAGAGTGCACTGGGGACAAGTTTTAGTCCCTGAGGACACACCTCAGGGACTGACTCCCTTAGCCACATCCCAACACTTTGTGGACCAAGAAGAAAGTTAGTATGGTAGAAAGAAGCAGGAAGCTGCTGCAGAAGTAAGAGACAAGGCAAGGGACAGGAAGCCTTCCTAGCTGCCTTCACCTTGACCTGCACTGCTCCCTTCCTGCCAATGACTTCCCTCTGACCCTGAACCCCTGTCCACTGTAAAGGAATTACTCTATACCCTTACACCCCAAACAGTTCTGCCTCCACCTGAGTGACCCTCCTTGACTTGATTGACAGGTGGCTCACAAGAACACTGACTTTGGTTCTGCACCATCTTTATCTTCCAGAATTATAACTTCATGGAAACATTACTTTCCTAACAGTAGGCTCAGGATTTGGCATATCAGAGGTTCTCAGTAAGTATTAATTCAATGTGTATGGATAGCACCTTCTTTGAAGGCATCTTCAGTGAAGATTGTTCATTTGCTTGCTTCCCACACACCAGGAAAACGGTGGACATTCTTCCTAACTCCCACTGCTGCTGCTTCTAGACATCACTCCTCCTGTTTTATAAAAACAAAAAAAAAAAAATACAAACAAGAAACCAACAACTACTCTCTGAGACTTGTGCTATTATAGTTACCTACTCATCTCAACTCCTGACCTCAACTCAAGTTCTTCCTATCCTAATATGGATGCTCATCAGCCTGTGGTATGATTCTATTCACCAGCAATTCCTCCTCAGGGTTTCAAAAAATTCATTTCAGGACAACACTTAGGAATGCCTTAGTGAGAAATAATATGCCTGGTCTCAAGGTAACTATGTGATTGGGATTAGCCATGTCAAAGAAAAGGAGAGTTGAGTTTGGCTTATGTAAGCAACTAAAAAGCAATTTTAGGCTTTGAGAAAAGTCTCTTCTCCCTTAATAATAAGTGCTTGACCTGCATACCTAGTTATCACTAAAATTAAACCCAGTAGACATTACAGGTTTTAGGTTAACATTATTTCTTTAGCCAAATACTTATTTAACATCATAAAAAATACCCCCAATTCCATCAGCACCAAAACAGGACAGTACACTCTACAGAGCCAGGGTAAAAATATGAATGATGATGGTTGTGTTGGTAGGTTTATCTAGTCTCCTTTTATAAGGCTTTGGTTACCTCTATTGGACTAATTACCTTCATGCATTTAAACCCAAATGAAGAAGTATAGCAAAGAAAATCTTATATATGGATTGCTACCTCACTTCTGTTCAAATCACTTTCATTTCTTGATTCCTATATAATGTAAGAGCTATAAACATGGAAAATGATTAGCACCAGAGAGCTTCTTCCTTCAGAATCAAAAAGCAGATCAGTGGTGGGATCCCTGCCAATAGCAGTAGCTGCAGGGAAGAGGCTTCCCATGCCCAGCCTGGTGAGCAGAGGGCAAATGACTCCTCGCCCAATAAAATATACCCACTTGCCACCAAATCACAACGTTCCTGATGTCAACCAAACTAGAATTGGTTGACATCAGGAACCAACTTAAATTGTTTCATAGGAAGCTTGAGGCAAGCTTATCAGACAGTTGCCAAAGTCTGTGCTCCTCTTAAAGACAGGAACATATGGAGTAATTAAACCATTTCCAGAAAGATTATCTAGTCATTCAAAAACCTGACTGAGGAGGGTTGGATAGAAGAAATGACACAGTCAATGGATTGAAGGAGAAACTTAGAGGAACAGCAAAAGCCCCCTCATAGAGTAAAGCAGCAGATCAGAAAGAGGCACATAGTCAGTGATTAGAAAGTTTCAGGAATGTCAGCCCCTTTACAGCTATGAGGTTTTGTTTATTTTTATTTTTAATTATAATTATAATATAAATTACAATTATAATATATTTACTAGATACAGTGATGTTTTGTTACACATATGCAATGTGGAGTGATTAAAGCAATGTAACTCCCCATCATGTCACATCCTTATCAATTTTTATGGTGAAAATTTACTGATTTTACCAATTTAAAATTTGCTGTCAGTAATTTTGAGATATATAATACATTATTATTAAATACAGTCATCACGTTGTGCGATAAATCTCAAAAACTTATTCCTCTATCTAGCTGAAACTGTACTCTTTGTCCAACACCTCTCCAAGGACATAGACGCAAAAATCCTCACCAAAATACTAGGAAACCAAATTCAACAGCACATTAAAAGATAGTCCATGGTGACCAAGTGGGATTTATTCCTGGGATGCAAAGGTGGTTTAAAATTGTATTTTAAGGTCCTATGTCTTGTTGAGTATTTAATGAATTCATTTTGATAGACATTTATAATACTTAGCTTTAGATTAAAATACTTTGCCCAGTGATAGTCATCTTGTTTATAATAATGAAAAACTGGAAGTTTACATATGACAGAATGTAGTTAAATAAAACAAGATGATTCCATTCAATGGAATATTATGATGTGATTAAAATATTCTGAAGAGTATTTTATTATGGAAAACATTTAAGATATAATGATAAGTCAAAGGTGGAGGAAACCAAACTGTTCCAAAGTATGGTATGATTTCACATTTTTAAATAAAATTTACAAAAAGAAAATATATAACCTGGCATAGTTCACCAAAATTCAAATGGTGGATATGCTTAGGACATGTACATGAGATTATAGACTTTTCCCCTTCTTTCTCCATATCTATATTTTGAATATTTAATGAGCACACATTTTAATAAATATATTTTAATGAATAATTATTTGAAACTATAAACAACACTATTGATGGCCACACTATTAAAAAAAACAGGGAATCAAGAGACATAGGTAAGGGAACACTCTACTAAATTAAACTAGTTATCTGATGTAAAGGGAGGGAAAGCTGAAGGGACCCAGAAACCACCAGAGCAATTGCTTTCTGGAAAAATATGACACTTATGCTATGGACATAATTCTCTTCTGTTTTACCATAAGGGGAAAAAAGGGTGGTAAAGTGTGGTTTTCTTTCAAGAATTGGAAGCAGGTAATTAAATGTCTGTCCTTCACCTGGTACATTTAAAATTTTGATTCCCCTGCTACTTACAAGGGCTGAAGCATTCTTCCTGCTCTGAAATTCCCAGGAACTTCAGCCAGATCCCATGTACTGTGTATATTCTGAAACAACAGCAATTTCAGAAGAGGTATGCAAGCCATTAGAAGGTTCTGTTCCCACAGATGTAAGCTTTCAGAGGACAAAAATCAACTTTGTGTTATTTATTATCACAAATACAGTGCCTGGCATCTACCAGAGGATGTTCAGTATCTCATGTGGCACCAAAGGATGTCTCAGGGCACATTTGTTAGAATCAGGGTTAGCCCAAACAGAAACTAAAATAAGTTCAAGGTTAGTAAAAATTATATTTTATCTTATCTAAGTATTTGGTTTCAAAATTTGCTATGGCTATATGTTATTTAAGCAAATAATTTTACTGTTTTAAAACAGTTTAAAAATTGATCAAATTAATAGCACATGGTGTTACCTTCAACACAGTTATTCACCTGTGGGAGAAAGAAGCCAAAGGCAAGCAGCTCTGTCCACCTAGTGAAACTTACATGGATCATGAACAGACTGCAAAGGAGGAAATTAACAGCCTTTGGAACAAACCAAACCTATGAAGCGAAGACATTTGTTCCATTAATCCTAATCACTCCTAGGAAGTATGTCTGTGGGACTACCAGGGCTGAAAGGAAAACAGGAGCAGCCATGTTGAAGCCTCAGAGCCTATGGCTGGACCCAGAAAACAGGTGCTAGCCAGCATCTCCCACAATGCTGTGCCCTGAGGCACTTCTGATAGGCACCACCAGGAAGCCCAATTCAATCAAAATTGCTTTTGTGCTACATTTCCTGTCATCAGTTTGCAACATGTCACTGATTCTTGTCCTGTACAGACAGACAAATTCAAAGATTTTGCTTCCCATACTGTCAGCTCTTAAGCTCTCTGCCATCTTATCAATGAAGGACTCTTTTCCTAGAATGAATATAATAGTAAAAATGCTTTAAGTAAGTAAAGTCCTGGCAGGTTTCAAGGACTCTCCTATTCAATATCAGAGCTTCACATTAACTTTCACAGGGTCATAAAAGGGAAATGAAACTTAGAAAAACTTTGAAGGAAATGGATTGTTAAGTTTAGCAAAAAGATCCTTGTAACAATATCTTTCAAGTGTGGAAAAGGCTTTCACACAATGAAAAACTACTTCTCATCTCCTCTAAGGAACAAAAAGAGTCTGGTTTTAGTTGAAACTTCTGGGATTTAACTTAGATTTAACTTGGATAATATGTAGTCTGGTTCTGTGATGCTCCTTCCCTGGAATTCTGTTAAGTAGATTCCCATCCTTCTGAGATGCTTTTAAACAATTTATCCTGGATGTTGAAGATGGGACAGATGATCTTTAAGGACCTTCCATTTTTGAGATGGCAGACATTTGAGAGCTTCAAGAGGAAATTGTATGTTGTCCTTTGATAACCAATCCAATTCTATCAAACACTTCTAAAACACCAGACACATATCCTCAGACATATCTTATTTACTTGAGACAAATAAAACTTCAAAACCAGTAACTATTCAATGTTTATAAACTACAATATGTGAAGATCCTGTACAGACAGACATTTAAATAATAAGAATGATGTATTTAAATAATAAGAATGATGATTAGAGTGGTAAAATGAAAAACAGAAATGATGAACTCTCCCTCCTCAGAGTTTACTTTTTTTAGTCTTCATTCCCAGGCCATAAGCTTCTATTTTTTAATCATTATTTTTAATCACTGAGCATCATTTTATTTGTCTCAAATAAATAAGATATGACCTACAGCTTTATCACCCATTTAAATTTACTGACTGATTTCCCCTCCTTGTATTGGCTACTATGTACTCATCTTCCAACTGAGGTTCTGACCCTTTCATCCTGTCCAACTCCCTGTGAATTCACACTGAATCCTCTGCAATATGAAAGAGGTTTCCCCCCTTAAATCATATAGTCCTCTGAAAACTGAGGATTATTAACCACTGTGTCTTTGTCAAATTCCAGTGTGGGATATTACATTTTTCCTCCCCACACTTTCTTCTGCCATTTTAATTAGAAATACTATTTACTACCTCACTCAAAGCCTGCTGCAGTGGGGGCTGCCTCAAGAGAAGCCTGCCTTTTCTAGCATAGAGGAGGCAACGTTCAAGGATGTATGACTAATACTCCTGGGGTAGGAGCTGAGTACATGGGGATCCTTTGGGAGTAAAGGTACCTCTAAAGAATCAAAATGGTTTTCATTTTACGCCTGTGGAAGGCAATCCCATAAGACAGATTTTTCCTCCAGCATCTTCTGAAATTCAGAATCCAGGCAAGAGCTCCTTGGTGTGTGGATGACGCATGTGACTGCCTCTGTGACATCGTGTTGTCTTGTTCTCTGTTAGAGCAACCCTATGTGCCTTCCCCACACACCCCAGCTCTGTGAGTCACTGGGTGATAGATTGTCCAGGAAATGCAAAATGATGCTCTTCTAAACCTAATGATTAAAAAATAGAGGCTTCCGGCCTGAGAATGAAGAATGGAGAAAAGTAAACTCTGAGTAAGGGAAGGTCATCATTTCTGTTTTTAATTTTACCATTCTAATCATTGTTCTTATTATTTAAATACAGAATCCTCAACAGATCGTAGTTTATAAACATTGATTAGTTACTGGCTTTGAAGTTTTATTTGTCTCAAAAGTGAAGTTCATTTTCCACCAACCAGAACTTTCTGTTAGAAACAGCCTTGTCACCCAACATCCTAAGAAGCTTTTATCATCAAAAATGACTAAATTATGCAGTATGAATGCTAAATACCATGTGTTTAAAAAGTTCCACTCTGGCCTGAAGAATTCTATAATAACAAAACAATTTGATACATGAAAAATTTTAGCAGATTTGAACAATGATAGAATAAGAAAAATATGAAGGATAATCTACTATAGAGAAAATAAAATTTTAGCCTTATCCAAATACTTCAAATGGGGAGGGGCGGGGAAATCATGTGCTAGACCCCAAGCAGTGGAAATGCAGTTTAAAATTTTCTCTTCTTCTGCCTCCACCTTTCAGATTTCAGTAAATAAAAGAATTGATGAAGCTAAGATTCAGTGAGCCAAAATTGCAGGAAAAAAGAAACAGCAGAGATTAACTGAACTGAGATGTTAACAAGAATAGAATCTCTTTCTATTAAGGTTGACCTTTCCAACCTAGTGCATAGTACTTCTCACTCCTCGAACTTAAGACACTAGGATAACCAGGCAAATTAACATGAGCCCAGATCCTGAGGTTTGAAAAGCCTTCAGGCAGAAAGTACATGCTAAATACTCTATTGCCTCCAAAAACCAGCACCTTTCTCCTGTTATACATGTATTTTCATGGATAGAGCAACCTCGGTTTGGGTTTTGATTGCTACAGGCTTGATCTACACCAAAGTCTGGTTAAATCTAAAGGAGATTTGGCCCCATTAAGTTGACACTGGATCCGCTGGAAGAAGTACTTTGGGTATAATTTCAACAAGCAAAGAAACCCCTGGAACCTCTATTGGGTTTGGAGGTCAGAAAAATAAGCAGAGCCTGAAGGATCCTCTTGACCCAAACACTATAAAACTCCTCAGAGGAATTTTAGTTTTCTCTGCTCTATACTCTATTTGTCTGACAACATGCAGCAACAAGGATAGCTCAAGTTACCCAGCTGGGGACTAAGGACCCACAGGATGCCAAAGACACATTGTGATACAAGTGTTCATCTGCCTTCACAATGCATTTTCTTTGACTTTGTGGCTGGAGCACCACATGCACAGGTGGCAGTGAGAAACTAAGAAACAATTTTGCTTTTTCCCAGTTTTCAGGATCAGCTACAAAAACCTCACCAGTAGTCTCAAATGGCTTTAGTCAATGCCCTGAAGGAAATTGTTAACTATTACAACTATTAAAGATGTTCTCAAAATTTGGTAGCAATAATGATATTCATCCAAGAATGTAGAAATCATGGCAACAGCATGGCTTAACATCAATATACAAGAGTGAAAAATACACAAAAACATTTGAGACAAGATGGTTCTCAGGTTCACAGGTTTGACCACAATTTGATTGAAAGTAATTACTGACTAAATTAGTTCATGTTCAAAAGTTCATGTCAATCAGAAGAAAAACTGGTCAATTCTAGAAAGGCTTACACTAGTAGATATTTATATCTACAAAAAATAACTTAGTATTTGCATAGATAGACATCACAGGCATCTGGAAATGGAATATTGTAAGCACATGTTTGATTATTTCCAATATGCATATAAGTTGCTGTGAATACTCCTGTATAGGGTTTTTGCTTTAACATATTATGTAACATAATATTTTTCCTTTGTGTTTGCTTTGGATTTATTTTGCTCTTCTTTTTTATAGGTTCCTGAAGTGGGAGCTTAGATTATTGATTTAAGACTTTTTCTTTTATTTTTAAAATATTTTTTAGTTGATGGACCTTTATTTTATTCATTTATATGTGGTGCTGAGAATTGAACCCAGTGCCTCATACATATGAGGCAAGCACTCTACCACTGAGCCACAACCCCAGCCCATAAGAATTTTTTCTTTTTTAACATATGCACTCAGTACTATAAACTTCCCTCTCAGCACTGCTTTAGCTGTATCCCACAAATTTTGAAGTGTTGTACAATTGTTGTCATTCCACTCTTTTTTTTTTACTTCAGTATAATCTCTGTTTGAAATATTTAGACAACACTTGTCCAGTTTTCAAGTGCTTGAAGATCTTGATGTTATCTTTCTGTGATTTCTAGTCTAATGCCACTGTGTTCAGAGAACACATGCTATATGATTTCTATTCCTTTAGATTTGTTGAGGTTTATTTCACGGCCTAGAATACAGGCTGTATTAGTGTATGTTCCAGAGGTACTTGAAAGAAAGTGTATTTTGCCATAGTTGGGTGGAACTTTTTTATAAATGTTAATTTATAAAATCATCATCCTGCTGGCTAATGAAGTTGACAAGTTCTTCTATATCCTTGCTCATTTTCTGTAGAGTTGTTCTATTAACATAGAGGTGTACTGAAATCTCTAACCATAGTTGTTGATTTGTCTATTCTTTCAGTTCTATCAAGTTTCTTCACATATTTTGCAGCTCTGTTGTTTGGTGCATATATCTTTAGGGTTACTATATTGGTAGATCGACCTTATGTCATGATATAATGTCCCTTTCTGTGTCTATAATTTTCTGAGTCTGAAGTCTACTTTAATATGCTTCCAACATAGCCACTCCTTATTTTAATTAGTATTTGCATAGTATATGTTTTTTTATTATTAGTTGTTCAAAACATTACATAGCTCTTGACATATCATATTTCATACATTTGATTCAAGTGGGTTATGAACTCCCATTTTTTCCCCGTATACAGATTGCAGAATCACATCAGTTACACATCCACGTTTTTACATACTGCCATACTAGTGTCTGTTGTGTTCTGCTGCCTTTCCTATCCTCTACTATCCCCCCTTCCCTCCCCTCCCCTCCCATCTTCTCTCTCTACCCCATCTACTGTATTTCATTTCTCTCCCTTGTTTTTTTCCCTTTCCCCTCACTTCCTCTTACATGTAATTTTGTATAACGATGAGGGTCTCCTTCCATTTCCATGCAATTTCCCTTCTCTCTCCCTTTCCCTCCCACCTCTCGTCCCTGTTTAATGTTAATCTTCTTCTCATGCTCTTCCTCCTTGCTCTGTTCTTAGTTGCTCTCCTTATATCAAAGAAGACATTTGGCATTTGTTTTTTAGGGATTGGCTAGCTTCACTTAGCATAATCTGCTGTTTTTGCTTCTATTTACCTCCAACATTTCCATACTGATATTTGGGGGTTTGTTGGTTTGCTTGTTTGTTTGGTACCAAGGATTGATCCAGGGTGCTTAACCAGTAAACTGCATCCCCAGCTCTTTTTATTTTTTATTTTGAAACAGGGTCTCACTAAGTTGCCTAGAACCTAACTAAGTTGCTGAGGCTGGCTTTGAATTTGAAATCTTCCTGACTCTGCCTCCCAAGGGGCTGGGATTTCAGGTGTGCACCACAGTGCCTGGCTCAGGTGAGTTTCTTAATGACAGCATATAGTTGGATCATGTTTTATAATACAATCTGCCAATCTCTCTTGGTTACCACTTGCATTTAATGTAAGTATTGATATATTATGGCTTAAGCCTGTCATTTTATTTTTTGTTTTTGTTTTATATTTGTTCTCCCAGTTTATCATTTGTTTTCTTTGTACTCTCTTCCTAGAGGTTACTTGAACATTTTTTTGAGTTCCATTAGGTTTATATATATATTGGTTTTTTTCTTTTTTTTATTTAATTAGATCTCTATGGTTATACATAGTAGTTGAGTTTTTCCAACAAACTCAGACATGCATGGAAATTGATTTCAGTTCATGATCACAACTTTTCCCTTCATTTTTCCCCCTCCTGTCCTACCCCTCTTCTCCTTCCTCTACTAGACTTCCTTTCTCTCATCTATTAATTTGTATTTGGTCGATTCTTTATGTAATCTTATCCTTCCCTCCCCCTTCTCTTTACTCTAGCTTCTATACATGATCTTTATTTTTTATATTGTTTTTCAATGAATCTCTTAGTGTAGTTTTTTGTTTGCTGTTCCAGGTATTATTTCATATAAACAAAACGCATGCTTCTGCTGACACCATGGGATAAGAGGTGCTCTCATTCCACTGAGTGGAGAGGAAAGTCCTGACTCTAGGTTTCCTGAGACACAGGTGAGAAAATCCTTGTTAAAGACTGGTGAGAGTGGTAGTCTGCTGGCATAGGTAGAAGTGAGATCACAGTTTTTCTATGCTGTTTGCTTGAAGCAGAGTAGTTTCTAAAAGGTTTCTGTCTTGCTAGGTTGCCCCTTTCCATTTCTTAGAACTTTGACTAGAGAAAACAGTGGTTTGGGGGGGTTTCTTTGTTTGTTTTTTGCTCTGTACTTATTGGTGTTTCTAGATTTTTGGCTTAGTAAGCTCCAACTCCAGGATATTCGAGACAAAAAGAAAACCCAAAGAACTTGGCATTTTGATGTTCCTTGGGTCCTGAGGTTTCTAGTATATCTGACTTCTTCATTCTATCTTTCATAAATCTTCTTATGTCATCTTATATAATTATCTACAGCTTTTTGTTGTACTTGCAAGAAAGAATTAGGGAAACAATATCTACTCCAGCTTCCAATAAGCAAAAGTGCTTCTTATAAAGAAATAAACCATTGGCACAGGTGTTTTGAGAAGGCAAAGCACCAGCCAGCCAATATATTGTCAGGTAACTAATATACAAGTAATTACAAAATTAAAATTGAATCTCTATTATTCTAATAGCTGGCATCAAGAAATTAGTTTTGGAGGGTCTGGGGTTGTGCCTCAGTGGTAGAGCACTTGCCTGGCATGTGTGAGGCACTGGGTTCGATTCTCAGCACCACATCTAAATAAATAAATTTTAGAAAAGGAGCCACTGATGCCAAAAAAGAAAATAAATTGGTTTTGTGTTTAAGGCAAAGAGGAGTTTTCTTGTAATGCACAATGGTTTCCTTTAATAATTCAAAAATTGTTGAATTCTAATTTTGGTATCATGAATGTTGTTACATAAGAGTACATTGGTATCAGCTTACTAATAAATGCTTATATTTGCGGCAGGTTATAAAGCAGTTCTCAGTTTAAATTCTTCTACAGATATAAGCATTTACTAGCAGCTAACACAAAAGCAAACTGATTTCTTGGACATAGTCCCAGGCTCTGCCTTTTTTAAGTGTTGTGTCTACAGTTTGCATTAAATTTTTCAAGAAAAAAACATGAAGTCTAGAGATAAAATTCATTTGGCTTCTCAGTCAGTATCAGTTGACCAGAATCTTCTGTGGGAATGCAAGACCATATAATATTCAAACCTGAAAAGTAATATTGTGTGTGAAGGGAGATGGGCTCCCTAGCTGCTTCTACCCTTTCATACAGGGTGGGAGAGTATTTCAAAATATTTCTGAGTTTTCTTAATCAATATATCTTAGACACTAGTAACTTCAGGAATGAAACTATTTCTAAAAGCCATTGTATGAAATATCAAACCATTAATTTCATCCCACTTATAACATTAACAAAATATCTAGTTCCAGAAATAACTTCAAGAAATCTATTGTACATCATGGTTACAATAGTTAATATAATATGCTGTATACAAAAAAATTTCTAAAAGAGCATATTTTAAGTGTCACTACAAAAAGTAGTATGTGATGTAATACTTATGTTAATTTGCTTAATTTAGCCATTTCACAATGTCTACATCTACAAAAGCTTCATGTTGTATACCACAAACATATAATTTTTATTTGTGAATTTAAAAAATAAAAATAGTGTCACTTTGGCAGCACATATACTAATTGCAATGATACGTGGAAAATTATCATGAACCCTGAGTAAGAATAACACACAAATGTGTGAAGTGTTCTATATTTTAATAATAATAATGTTAACATGTCTAGTCTCATTATGATAAGATAAAGATGACTGGCTGCCTATAGAGCCTGTCTTTTGGTTAATCATAAACTAATGATCCCTTAGAAACAGGCATTCAAGTTAGTGAAATGACTACCCAAGTTTGTACGGAATCCAAATAATTCATACACACACATTACATTGCACCATCTATGTGGAAGTATTTAAAATACACTATAGACTACAAAAAGCTTTCCTTGTGTTAGATAAATTATCCCTGTTTTCAGTAACCTACTTGGAAGTTACAGCTTATTCACATGAGGATGAACCATACATCTCCACACACACATCAAAAATTGTGAAGCACATTACTATTATATTTTTATACTGAAAAAACTAAGATGATGTTTCTTCTTCTTTTCTCATTTTCATGAAAACATCCACTTGCGTCACCCCACACATCATAGAGACTACTGATTCAGTCTCTGGGGGTTAAAGACAAGAAGAAGAGGAGGAAGGCAGAAGTAAACAAAGCCTTTTGACCTTCCTCCAGAAGTGGAGCAACTAACTGGTAACCACTCTGTGTTATAGAGTCTGGTCTTGTAAACCCCTGGTTTTAGACTCCTGAAAGTGATTGCTTTTTTAAAGTTTATATTAGAGTAGAATAAACAACATTCTTTAGAAAGGCTATTTTCAGATTTTTTTTAACTTTATTATAGTAGAATAGAGGAAGAAGGTGTTAAAACTCACCCCTCAGCCTACCACTACCACAGCCCCTCCCCGGGGGCTGCAGAGTGAACATTTGTGTCCCCAAAATTCCACGTGTTGAAACCTAAAACCTAATCACCAGATATATGTAAAACCACACCTTTGTCTTTAAAACAAAACAAGTGTACCTAATTCCATGTGTTGAAACCTAATGATATTAGAAATTGGGGCTTTGGGGAAGCGATTAAGTCATGAGCCCTCATCAATGAGATTAGTGCCCTTATAAATGACACTGCAAAGAGCTGCCTCACCCCTTCAGACATATGAAGTACAGTGAGAAGACACCAAATCTGTTGGTGCCTTTGATCTGGGACTTCTCAGCTTTCAAAACTGTGAGCAATCAATTTCTGTTGTTCACAACCCACCCAGTTTATGGTATTTTGTTATAGAAGCCCAAACAGACAAAGACACTGGAGTGTGGTCCTCAAAACGTGGATGTCCAAGCTCAGTTGGTAGAGTGTTTGCCTCACATGCACAAGGCCCTGAGTTCAATCCCCAGTATCACAAAAAAAAAGTGGATGTCCCAGCTTATTGAATCAGAATTTGGATTTAAGCCCTAGAAGCAGTATATTTAACAATCACCTAGAAAATTTGAGAGAACTCTGTCTTCAGGCCTTAGAGAACAGTTTGAAAACCATTGTGTAACATAGTAAACTAACAATTTACATAAGACAAAAAAATTCAGATATTTTTGAGAAATATTAAGTAAAAATAGAAGAGCCAAAAGCCCAGTTGTGTTGAATAATAATCTAAGGGCAGCCACCACTGGGCATACCCCTGGAGTCCAGAACAGGAATGTGTACACACACACACACACACAAGGTCAGGGGTACTTCTTATAGCTTTTGTTTCACTGAATTAAGAAGTGGATAGTAAAATAAGATATGGTGTGATATTTTTCCTTTCAAACTCCTTTCTTTATAAAATAACCTTATTTCCTTATAGAGTAAATTCAAGGACTTACTGAAACATCTTACTATGGAAACCTGGCATTTAAAGAGAAATCTATTAGTCAAGGAATGTCATTAATAAAAGGTGTTCTGAAGTTGACACCAATTATTTAATTGATCAGAACCATCAGCTAACATTGATCACTGCTGAGACTTAGGTAGCATTCCAATCAGAGCACAGAAAGGAGGGTGTTTGGAAGATGTGTGCTGTGTAAAGTCAATTATATGTAAACAATACCTTTGTCTTTAAAACAAAACAAGTGTACCTGATGAGCCTTCATAAGCTAAAATATTGTAAGCAGGAAATGTTAATATTAAAAACTGCCTTAACATGAACTGGTTGGTTACGTTTTCAATAGATTTTCCTCCTCCTTGAATTGCTTTTCCTGTATGTAGGAATTTCACTTTGGGGCACATAAAAACAGCAATATTTGGCCATGCTTTTAATATTCTTAAAACAAACACAATGTCCAAGAAAGTAATAAATTTTAAAATACATATTTCCAAACGATATTTAATATCATGGTGAAAAGTTCTTGACAGCCAGGCACAGTGGTGCACACCTGTAATCCCAGCGGCTAGGGAGGCTGAGGCAAGAGGATTGTGAGTTCAAAGCCAGCCTCAGCAACAGCAAGGCACTAAGTAATTCAATGAGACACTGTCTCTAAATAAAATACAAAATAGGCCTGGGATGTGGCTCAGTTATCTAGCACCCCTGAGTTCAATCCCCAGTACAAAAAAAAAAAAAAAAAAAGTTCTTGACAGAATGTTAAGTTTTTAACAAGGGTATGAAACTATATTTTTAATTGCAGTATAATGAGTTCAACAATTTTGTAAACATGAGCAAATTAAGAGAGAATTTTTAAAAAATGGAGGAAAATATACCAAAAATGTAAATAATACTTAACTCGGGGTTTAAGAGTAGTTTCTGTTTATTTGTGGTGCTGGAGATTGAACTCAGGGCCTTGTACTTGCAAGACAAGCACTCTACCAACTGAGCTATATCTCCAGCCCACGAGTGTTTTTGTTTTTATACAGTTTGTTTATTTTTAAAATGATCTACAATAAATGTGTATTCATTTTATTGTTGGGAAAAAATGAAATTTTAAAGTGACTAAGCTTCCATTCCCTTGAAATAATTCTAAGATCCTTTCTACTTGCATGATCTCATGTCCTGTTCAGCAACAAAACTAATCCTAATCCATTTCAAAATTTCCTTCAAGCACAAAGACATTGACCCCCAAAACAATGATAATTGAAGTTTACTTAATGTTCCATGATTCTAATGGCTGGGAACATAAGGCAGTGGTAGATTTCTTGCCTAGCATGCACAAAGTCCTGTGTTTGATCCTCAGTGTTGCCAAAAGGAAAAAAAAAATTCTGATTCTAGAAATATATATGTATATATATATATATATATATATATATATATATATATATATATATATCATACATAAAGATGTACAAAAATAAGAATTTTTTTCCATGTACTGGTGTATCTGCCTTTTTGCATTTGCATTCTATTGTACTAATTTTAGGTTTCACAGAGGAATATTTCAAATACCATCTACTGAGACTTCACCTGTTGGAGAGGCATTGCTTGGGGATATTAATCATACATATATCCTGTTCCTAATTAAGGAGGGAGATTGTCATATGTCATTGAAGACCACATAACAGACAGTTGCTTCTATAATGTCAGCTCTTGCTTCATCCAAAATGTAGCCTAGAAAACACTTGTGAGGATAAGATGAGGTTATATATACCATTACCCTGGGGCTAAGGATCATCACCAGACACATCTGTATAAGACATAAAATCTTTACCCTCAAGTTATTCCAGTGGCATACAGAGTAAAGAGAGAGTTTGGGATTCGGGGGGGGGGGGGGAGGAAATGGAAGAGAATTTGGGCTCCAGAAATACAATACAGGAGGTGTAGGAATGGAAATTTTGTTGGGACAGAAGATACAACCTGTCTTAAAGCTGTACTCAAACATTCCTGGGTTAAAATACAAATTATCTCACTTACTACCCCTATAGTCATTGATCAATCACACAACTCCTTTAAACCTACTTTATTTGCAAGAGGAGAATTAAAATATCCAATATGAATAGAATGATTATAAGAATTACATGAAGAAATATATGCAAATTATTGGGTCATAAGTCTTTGGATTCACCATTCTTCTCATTCTTCTCTGCTCCATCTGTGAAGAAGTATTTAAGGCATTCGGGTCATAACAAACATTGGGTTCCATGGGCTCAGTTTGGACAAGGGCTGCTACCCAAGAGAGCACAGAGCCTTGACAACAAAAAGGACAAAAGTCAATCACAAATCCTTTAACACTTTTTTCCAACTACAGGTCACGACTCAATAGTGGGGTGTACATCAATTTAGTGCACTGTGTTCAGGATTTCTTTTAAGTGAAACAGAATGGACTCTATTAGAGTTACCAAATGTGGTAAAGGTAAATTTCACAGATCTCTTGCTTTGGTTTCATACATATACATATATAAGTATATATTGGTATATGTAAACTGGGTCAAGATATAGAGTACATGTATTTCTTACTATGGATCAAGAACAAAAATTTTTGAAAACTATTTTTTTTAGAGAAATCCAGGTTACAAAGTTTCCATCCAGAAGCCTTAAACTAGCATCATTCCTTGAACTTCCCAGATAAAAGAGCCGATAAATTCCTTTTGTGTTTAAACAACAACAATAACAAAAGTTTCCATCTAAATGTTCATATCACAATATTCCAGAGTTTGAATGGATTAGCAATCCATTCTTCACCTTCCCTCTTCTTTCTCTCCTCACCCCCCTGTCTTACTTACACACACACACACACACACACACACACACACACACACCCCTTTCCTTCTTATGGTAAGGTTATGAGGACCAGAATTCACATGTGAGTGAGACGATCCAAGGACAGACGGTGCCCTGGGTCCACTGACACACACTGGTTCCACTGTAGAGATTCACTTACAGCTCACCAGTGACCTGATGAACAACCTTGGGTTTATATGTGTATCTTGGACAGAGGGAACATGTTGCCAGAATTGGTGCTAAGAACTGGGGCCTCATGAATAGTATTTGCTCAGCGAATGTAACCTGAATATGTTGAGCTGTTTTTATATTTAGTACTTCCTAGTTTATTTAGTGTTGAGAATATTTAGTACTTGGGGCTTCATGAATATTAGGCATTTTGGGACCTTTTATCCCTTCCTGTATTTCTCCTACACATGAACTATTTACTTATTGGCTATCTACACCTAACATACTCAAAATGTTTTCACCTGTAGTTTACAAACCTATCTTCTATAATAAAATGAAATATTCTCAAAAGCAAATGCATATTGCAACCACATTACTCTTGCCAGTCTAGTAAACCTATTTTTTAAAAAAGAAATCAGTTCAAACCAACATAATTTATCTATATAGACACAGGGAATCAGCCTGACATCCATATTGTACCATATTTTTGTTTAAACTTCTATGAGCTGTGTTACCTTATTTAAGTTACTTAACCACTCTGTGTTTCCATTTCCTCTGTTATTTAAAGCAAGGAGGATAATCATGTCTACCACATCAAGCTGTTGTGAAGATCACATGAAATAATCTAAGTGAAGTACTTAAAATAGTGCCCAGAACACAATAAAAGTTCTTTAAATGATGCTGTCCTGTTTTCCACAGAGCCCTCATACAGGCACCTGAGAACATCTCTTCATCTAAGCCATCTAGATTTGATGGCATCTCTAGGTCTAGAATCTATTTCTGGGAAAATTAGACTGGTGCTTGTCTTATCTCACATTGTGTTCATCAGGAAAGTAAATGTAAATATGGCATGATTGCAACACAACGAGGTCAGCCCAATGAGAGGACAATGTGCAATGTTATCATCTCCAGCTCCCTCCTCCATTGTCCGACCTGTGACTCATCACAATTTTACTCTTCTTTTAATTCACAAGTCTTTTTCTCTACAGAACTGATTTTACTGATTTTTTTAATTTTAGTTTTCTTTCCTCCCTCCCTATCCAGCTTTAAGCACTCTGTATTTGTTAGCTAGCTTCTGAGCAAATGCACTCTGCCTCTCCATCCAGCCTCCAGCCTTAGCCAAGAACACATCATCCTGATGTTTTAAACCAGGGCTCACACATCCAAACCCCACTTGTCAATACCATCTGCGTAGCCAGCTGCTTCCCTCCAAGATTCCTCTATCATCCACATCTGAAGGTAGGAATGATGAATAATAATAAGAAGCACTGTCCATTTTGTGTTATTATAATGGAATATCACAAACTGGGTAATTTATAAACAATAGAAATTCATTTTGTCATGGTTCTGGTTGCTGGGAAGTTTAATATCAAAGTACCAGTAAGACAGCCTTCCATCCCTCCAAAAAAAAAGGGGGCAAATATACTCCAGGGACCTCAAGTCATAGCTTGTTAACTATTATAAGCCTGGTATATATTTTCCCTGCTCTTCCACCTTAACTCACAGTTTACCAGTCACCAAAAGTTTGGTACGTGCCAAGGTGCCTCATTAGGGCTAGGGTGCTCTCACCATGATGATAAAAAACCTAAAGCATTAAGTTACTAAGGAGACACCAAAGTGTCTAAATCCCATGGCCCTCAAGTGGTTACCTGCCATGATTTGTGTTCTCTTCCATTTCCCATCTGGTGTGCTCTTCACAGCTACAGCTATCCCTATCACAGGGCAGAGATATTTATACAAGATGCAACATCAATATCAGAAACTAACATTTGGTGCTAGGATTATAGATTTGCCTTGCGTGCCCCTCAGAATTAAAAGTGTCCTCAAAGGAAAATAAAAGCAGCTTTGAAATGCACATAAAACCAATTAACATTCCTAAACCCTAACCCCCTTTTGGAAACAACACTTCCACATAAATAAAATGAGCTCTCTCCCTTTGTCATGAGAGCCAGCTTTGACACTCTCTTGGTCAATGCTGTGTCTCTCAAGCTATAAGTCCCAATAGAGTCGTGTTCCCATTGCAGGTGCACCTTTGATCCTTCTGATGGAAGGCACAAGAACCCACCATGCAGTAACATCAGCATCTGACAAAGACCTTCTTGGTGCATCATAATATGGCAGAAGGCATCCTATGGCAGAAGCCATCCTATCATGGAAAAGCCAAGAGAGGGCAAGAGAGAGCAAAAGATCAAATAACATCAAGCCTTTTTACAATTGGTATTGATTAATTCATGAACGTAGAGCCCTCATGACCTATCACCTCTTAATTTCATCTTTTAATATTGTTACAACAGCAATTAAGTTTCAACATGAGTTTAGGAAGGGATAGCCATTCAAACCATGGAAGTCACTGTTATGGTTTAGATATGAGGTGTCCCCCAAAAACTCATGCATGAGACAACGCAGGAAGGTTTAGAAGTAAAATTATTAGTTTATGGGAGCTATAACCTAATTAGTGGATTAATCAATTTGATAGATTAATAATTTGAAAGGACTAACCGGGTGGTACCTTTAGGCAGGTGGGGGTGTGGCTGGGTAAAATGGGTCACTGGGAACATGCCTTTGAGGTTTATATTTTGTCCCTGGTATCTCTCTCTCTCTCTCTCTCTCTCTCTCTCTCTCTCTCTCTCTCTCTCTCTCTCCCCTTCTCTGCTGCCATGAGTTGAACAGCACTCCTCTCATTCTCCTCTCAAGATGTTCTACTTTATCTCCAGCCCAGAGCAATGGAGTTGGCCAACTATGTACTGAACCTCTGAAACCAAGAGCCCAAAATAAACTTTACTTCCTCTAAATTGTTCTTGTCAGATATTTTTTTTTTCACAGCAATGAAAAGATGACTAACATAGTCACTATTTGCTGAATGCCTGCTATGTGACAGGGAGTGAGCTCAGGTTTATTCATTCTTGATCTCTGATCTTGCCATCACAGGTATTATTATTATTATGCATGGGATATCTGATGCAGTGTTCTTCATAAACTCAGGGACAAGAAAATTAAAAAGCATTCAGAGTTACACCGTTAAATCAATATAAAATAGACCAAAATACACTGTCACCTTCAAAACCCATAGAATAAGGTTTCTTAAATTAGTTGAACATTCTAATGAAAGAATGTGCCACCAAAACTATAGTATAAAGAAACTATCCAATAATTGGTTGGACCAAGAGTCATTCCCAACTCTTTATTCTTTTGTCAGTTTCTACTATATGGAATCTAAAATCCAAACACCTACCTTCCCGGCTGCTATAGTTTGACTGTCCCCTCCAAAATTCATGTTTAAATGTAACTACCATTGTGGTGCTACAGACTCCAAGTGACAACTCCATGAGATTGACACATTTTAATCAGAAGGCACTCTCCTCCATCACTAACACTCTGGGTTCTTCTCCATCTCTTGCTGATTTCCTTATCCCTGCCCACACCTCCTGGAAAATTCCATTCATTAAATTATCTTCAACTGACCACTTCAGCATGCCATCTATTTCCTGATAAAACTCCAACTGATGCAGTTACTGAACAGATATCCTTGACTGTAGTGACTTTGCTCTAATAGAGTAACTACTCCAAACAGACCTCTAAGGCAACCTTTGAATAAAAGGCTTCTGAGCCAGGCCATTCCCTTTCCTTTATATCTGCAGTTGACACCCAAGACACCAAACAAGTGCTTTGGTCTCCCTGCTGAAACAGGGTCACTCTGTTCCTATCTGTTCCACCCCCTTCTATCCCATCAATGAAAAGAAAAAAGCATCCAGGGAGGGTCAATAGATACATCAAACTTTCAGAAGAATAATGGGAAAGTGGGAAGAACTAAAACAACTTTAATTCCGTCTTGTTATATTCCTAAAACCTAGGACATTCAGTCATTTAACACAATAAATATTTCCTCAATAAATGAACTGAACATAGTAAGAAACCCCTCTGTTCACATCCCCATCCAAGCCCAGGAAAGGAAGAAAAGCAGAAGTGGAAAGGAAAAGCCTCCCTACAACTGTGATGGAGAGAGGAGAAGGAGGTCAGCAATCAATAGGTAACCCAAATAGTCCACAATAATTTTCTGTTACATTTCAGTGTATATACCTTCCATTAGCTTTGATCAAGTTATGAAAATCTTGAACTTCCTTATTTGCATGTGGCATTACTTCTCCTATTTTATCTTGGATTCAATCAGAATTCTGACACACTGAGATTTGAGAAGCAATTTTTCCCAATATTGGTGGCCAGTATCCATTTATCTTTTAGCAAGAAAATTAATATATGCAGAGTCTCTGTTTCTGATGGAAACCTGTTCCCTGTTTCTGTATTCCTTTGTTGCCTTGGGCTCCCAAGAGAGTTTTTCCTTTTTACCTAGATAATCTGGGCTTTTAGTCTAGTACCCTGTGCCATTGAGACCACTTATCCGTACTCCTTCTATGCCTTTGTTGCTTCCAGGACCACTATTTGCTACTACGGGCAATTTACCAGAAATCAGCAACAGTTAGCAACAGCCTGAGTTAACACATGTTAGAAACACTCAGAAAACTCAGATGGGGAAAATCTAATGGTTCACCTGTTCCCATACTGCAGTTGCAGAAAACAATCTCATGCCTATTCCCCAATACTCTAAAGAGGCTTCCTGTGTACACTAGATCCTATAAACTCATAAAGAGCCAGGTTTCTTTGGAGCTGGCAACATATTTTTCTGGGGCTCCCTCCTTTAAAATGGTTTGGAATATTCGGGTACAGTCAGGTACAGGTGGCTTGCTTTATGCTGTCCTTGGTCATAAAGGCTGCATCACTGGTCCCTTTTAGACTGAAAGCTACTGTTTTCTCTGGCTTTTCAGCCTGCAGATGGCCACTGTGGGACTGCTTAGCCTCTGATTGTAGAAGCCAATACAATAAATCACCTTTTATAATTATATATGTATTTTATTGACTCTGTTCCTCTAGAGAACCCCAACCAGATGCTTAGAAAGAGGCAAGAGATGACACTGAAGAAGAATCAATGCAGGCAAAAGGCAAGAGGTTCTTGGTGAATTCTATCTTTACACCCACTTTCTCTGTTGTCTTTTTTTTAAGCCTTGGAAGAATAGAGTTTTAAAAATAGAAGAGAAATTCAATATCAACTAATCCCATGTATTTTATAGACAACTAAGCTAAGGCCCAAGGAGACAAATTCCACCATATCAGCTTAGGAACTGACTTCCTTAGCAAGACCCCTAGTACACAAGAAGTAAAATCAAGAATCAATAAATAGGATGAAATAAAATTAAAAAGCTTCTTCACAGTAAAAGAAACAATCAGTAATGTGAAGAGAGAACCTATAGAATAGGAGAAAATCTTTACTACTCGCATCTCAGATAGAGCATTAATCTTCAGGGTATATTAAAAAACTCAAAAAACTTAACACCAAAAGAACAAATAACCCAATAAATGGACTAAGGAACTGAAAAGACACTTTACAGAAGAAGAAATGCAATCAATCAACAAATATGTGAAAAGATTTCAACACCTCTAGCAATTAGAGAAATGCAAATCAAAACTACATTGTCCAGTCAGAGTGGCAATTTTCAAAATACAAGCAACAATAAATAAATGTTGATGAGGATGTAGGTGAAAAGGCACACTCATACACTGCCGGTGGGACTGCAAATTGGTGCAATCACTCTGGAAAGCAGTATAGAGATACCTTCAGAAAACTTAGAATGAAACCACCATTTGACCCAGTCATCCCACTCCTGGGTTTATATCCAAAGGACTTAAAATCAGCATACTACAGTGACGTAGCCACATCAATGTTTATAGTAGCTCAATTCATAATAGCTAACCTATGGAACCAACCTAAGTGCCCTTCAGTAGATGAATTGATAAAGAAATTTACCCAGCTACTCAGGAGGCTGAGGAAGGAAGACCACAAGTTCAAGGCCAGTGTGGACAACATAGCAGGACCCTGTCTCAAAATAAAAAACAAAATGATGGAGGATGCAGATCAGTGGTAAAGTACTCCTGGATTCAATCCCCAAAACCACAAAATAAATAAATAAGGAGTAACATTTGGACAAGTAGATTAAAAGCAGATTAAAAAAAAAAAAAAAAAAGCAGATTGCCCTTCCCAGTGTGGGTGGTAGACTTCATTCAATTTCATTCAATTCATTAACAGCCTGAATGGGATAAAAAAAACTCTTGAGTTAGGGAGAGTTTACTCTCTCTGCCTCTCTATCCTTCCAGTTTAGACACTGGTATTTCCCTACCTTGGGACTCAGACTTGGACTGAAACTTATACAGGTTCCCCTGGTTCTCAGACCTTCAGATGCTGAGATTATATCTCTAGGACTCTTGGTCTGCAGCTTGCCAACTTTTGGGACGTAGTCTCCATAACTGCATATTTCAATTTTTTTAATAGAGATGAATAGATAGATAGACAAACAGTCAGATAAATTATTTTGGGTTCTCTGAAAAAAAACATTACTAATACAATTATCTTTATTGAAACTATCTACAATTAAACAAAAAAACAATATACATCCACAATCTCTACAAATCCCTCTGATCCCAAAGAAGTCATTATCTGTCTCCAAACTGAAATTGTTCCATACTATGCACTCAAAGGCACAATATAATAACTTTCTTTTCTTTTTTAGTTTACATTTGGGCACTGAAAATCTACAGAGATTTTTCCACAATAAAGAAATAAATGTATCATAACTTTCTGCCTTTCTCATCATCAATTATTAAAGATATTTTCAGCAGAGTGGGCTAACATTTCTTAGGAATGCATTCAAGCCTACTGGTAATTCTCGTTATGCGGTCAGGAGTACAATATTAGAGGCCCTTCATCTTATCCTGAACAGAAGGAGGTGGCTGTCACCTACATAGGATTGAAGATGCAGGCAGCAGAAACTGCTCAGCAGGAGAAAAGAATTCCTTAGCAGAGATCATGTTTCATGCAAATGCTCTGAGAAACAAGGAGAAAGAAAAAACAAAAAATGTGACTTGCTAAGTTTTCAAAAATAGCATTCTTTAAAAAAAAAAAAAAATAGGGGTTATATGCTTCACAGCACTGTGCTCCAGCATGGAATCCAAGCAGAAAAGAACTCAGCTCCTGTTATCAGGAGCTTGCAATTGAATGGGAGAAATTAAAAAAAAAAAAAAAAAAAAAACGAACATAGAAGGCACAAGGAAAGAGAGATGCCACAAAATCAGAATGTGCTGAGTTAAGAGAGAAGAAAGACCATTGGGTGGTCAGTGACCACTGCTGTGCACAGGGGCAGGACTCAACTGGAGGTGGGTTGAATACAGTGTTGGCTCTCTAAGTCACCACTGGCCACCTAACTCCCACCCTGAGTTCTCCTTCTCTTAATTATTTTCCTCATAGCATGCCTTACCCTCTGGATTTAATGACATTCCTCCTTCTCTTTCCTTGCTTCCTTCCTGCCTGTCCTTATCCTTGTACTTGTGTGTCACCCTCATTAGAACAAAAGCTCCATGAGGGGATGGGGTTGTGGCTCAGTGGTAGAGTGCTCGCCTAGCAGGGGCGAGGCCCTGGGTTCAATCCCCAGCATTTATTTATAAAAATAAATAAATGAAAATATTGTGTCCAACTACAACTAAAAAATAAACATTAGAAAAAAAAGAAAGAACAAAAGCTGCATGAGAGCAGGACTTTGGCTTGTTCTCTTCAGCACATAGAACAGGATCTACCATAGAATAGGGGCTCAATAAATGTGGGCAGTCAGGAAGACAAGTCAGGCATGCAGGAAGTAAGGAAAGAAGGGAGGAAGGAGACAATCCACAGAAATGGATTCATCCCCCTACTCA
Organism: Marmota flaviventris; assembly: GCF_047511675.1. Lineage (NCBI taxonomy): Eukaryota > Metazoa > Chordata > Mammalia > Rodentia > Sciuridae > Marmota > Marmota flaviventris. Next base: position 69,804,648 of record NC_092512.1, read on the forward strand.
TCTTTACCTTACAGCCTAATGAAGGGAGGGAGGGAAGGAGAGAGGGAGGAATAGAGGAAGAAAAGAAAAAAGAAGGAAGGAAGGAAGGAAGGAAGGAAGGAAGGAAGGAAGGAAGTTAGGGAAACAGGCAACCGGAAATTAGAAAAGTTAGGGAGGCAGGCAACCAGAAATTAGAAGAGGGTACATCGGGGACTGGGAATGGGGCCAGAGCAGGGAGTAACAAGGGGAGACAGGAAGACTATAAGAAGTATGGATGGACATGTCCAATGCAGCATATATGCATGTCTGAAAATATCATAGTGAAACTCATGCATTTGTACAATTAATATGTTAATAATTATAACTTGCTTAATTAATTACAAGTGCTTTATTGACAGGCTGATGAGGCCACTCAATAAGGTCAACCTGAATTTCTTTCCTGTCAAAAGGTATGCCCAGAAGAGATTACCCTTGTATGGCCTCATACCCTCGTATGTTTCTCATATCCTTGTATGAGAAACTTGCTCAAGTACCCTACATCTTAGGTTTGAAATAATCAAGAGGTAAAGGAGCTCAAGGTGAGGCAGCACAACATGGCAGAAGAATGTGGCAGAGGGAAACAGTATATGATGATCAGGAAGCAGAGAGTGAGGTCTCACTTGCCAGATACAAATGTATACACCCAAAAGCTATGCCCCCAATGTCCCGCCTCCTCCTCCAGCCATACCCTACCAGCCTCAGTTACCAGTTTATCCCTATCAGGGGATTAATTCACTGGTTGGGTTAAGGCTCTCACAACCTAATCATTTCTCCTCTGAACCTTCTTGCATTGTCTCATGTGTGAGCTTTTGGTGGACACCTCACATCCAAACCATAACATAGTTATGAGAGTTATGCAAATTGATAGCACTGACAGCAACTCAATGAAGAATACAGAGGGTCCCTGACTTACCATAGTTCAACTTGTGATTTTTTTTTTACTTTACAGTGGGTTTATCAGGATGTAACTTCATCGTAAGCCAAGAAACATCTTTATGCTGAATCTCAGTATTATTTCTTACAACTTAGGATCAATTTATAATTATTGTAAAATAAAATAAATTATTATTTTTTTAAAGAGAGAGAGAGAGAATTTTAATATTTATTTTTTAGTTTTCAGCAGACACAACATCTTCGTTTGTATGTGGTACTGAGGATCGAACCCGGGCCGCACGCATGCCAGGCGAGCGCGTTTCCACTTGAGCCACATCCCCAGCCCTAAAATGAATTATTCTAAAATAATAAGTTTTTAAAAGGAATGCATAGAGTATGAGTACATGTGTAAGATTCTTGAAAGGGCAAAAATAATCCATGGGGACAAATCAAAATAGTGAGGTGTCACAAAATGACTAAGAAGGGATCTAGGGGAACTTTCTAAGGTGATGGTAATGCTATTATCTTTGCGTGTGTGTGTGTGTGTGTGTGTGCACCCTGGGGATTGAACCCAGGACCTTATACATGCAAGGCAAGCACTCTATCAACTCAGCTATATCCCCAGCCCTCATAATGCCATTATCTTGATACCTATTTGGGCATATGTATTAATCAAAACTCATTGTTACATTTAAGATTTGTGAATATCACTGAATATTAACTTTACCTCAAGAAATAACTAAATAGATACTGAACTCTAGTTAATGATACTCCTACAGAGTGAAATATTTAGAGGTAAAGTGTACTAATGTCTGCATCAAAAAAATAGTGACTGATTGGCCGGGCATGGTGGAGCACTCCTTGTAATCCCAGCAGCTCAGGTGGATAGGAGGATCATGAGTTCAAAGCCAGCCTCAGCAAAAGTGAGGTGCTAAGCAACTCAGTGAGACCCTGTCTCTAAATAAAATACAAATAGGAGTAAGGCTGTGGCTCAGTAGTCCAGTGCCCTTGAATTTAATCCTACTATCCCACCCACCCACCCCCAAAAAATAGTGATGGATTGATAAATGGAGAGAGATGGACAAATGTATAGTTATATACTAAAGCAATTTTGAAATATTAAATGGGAATCAGGTTAATAGGTGTACTAATATTCTGTAAAATAAAATAAAACTTTTTCCTTTTTTATGAATGCTTAAAACTTTTATGGTCCAGTGATGGGGAATGTTAGTAGATATTCAATAAACATTAGTTGAATTTTGTAATAAAGACGGCATTATAGCATTAAATGAGGTAGTAATTTATTAATTATTATCCAGGTAAATATCTATATTTATGTGTGTGTACATACATACATACAAACACACACACACACAGACACACACACACACACACACACACACAGAGATGATGAAGGAGAGAGAGATGATTAAAGTTTGATTCATCCAGTGTTCTCAGTGATATGTGAACCAAGGTAAGTAGGGAAGAATGGCAGGATGGAGGGTATTCATTTTGCTGGCAGGGATTATAATGGTGGCTTCCCAATTATAAAGCATGGGCTTGGTTCTGGGGCCAGAAATTCTAACCATGGCTTCCTGATTTAGCTGAACTAGCTTCCTAATTGTACCTTAGGCAATGTGGTTTTAGAGCCAGAACTACACTGGCAGCTTTCCATTTCAAAACATAGCTTCCCCTTGAAGGGAAAAAAGAAAGCTTTCTTGGTGGTCCAATCCTTTGGTGCAGCTTTATGAACCATTTCTAGAAATTCAGTATGGAGTCTGTTTCTTCGACCTTCTCAAAAGCTCTGTAAATGATTAATAACCTATATTACCTTCCTTTTGTTTTAAGAGAAAAAAGAATAAAGTCAAAAGTCTTACATACAATATTTATTATAAAGCTACAGTAATTAAGGCCATGTGGTATTAACATAAGGATAAGGTTGGGGCTGGGGCTCAGTGGTAGAGCGCTCACCTCGCACATGTGAGATCCTGGGTTCAATCCTCAGCACCACATAAAAATAAATAAGTGAAATAAAGGTATTGTGTCCAATTACAACTAAAAAATAAATACTTAAAAAAACAGATAGAGGGCTGGGATTATGGCTCAGCGGTAGAACGCTCGCCTAGCAAGTATGAGGCCCTGGGTTCGATCCTCAGCACCACATAAAAATAAATAAATAAATAAAATAAAGATTAAAAAAAAAGGATAGAAAAATAGGCCAACAGAATACAACAGTGAGAGGAATGACCTCTTCCATAAATGGTGCTGAGTCAATTGACTATCCATATTCAGGGGGGGGGAAAAAAGGAATCTTCACCACTATCTTATACCTAACACAAAAATCAACTCCAGATGAATTGTTGATCTAAATATGAAAAGTAAAGCATAGGAAAATATCTATGGAATTCAGGGTTGTGTGTTTGGGGATTACTATCAGTACCAATTTTTAATATGTGTTTCAGGTTAGAATGCATTGCTGAATATGGGAAAAAATAAAATCAATGACCTTTGATTTAAATAGATCCATAAACACACAAATTGCCTGGTCTGCCTGCTACAGCAGCTAATGATTACACATTTCACCTTATCCCTTCAAAAGCACTAGCAGAGTGGTTAGGTCCAGAGCCGTGAACAGCTAAATGGTTTAACTCATCACTCCCTTATTACTCAGGCCTGTGGGTTCCAGGCTTCAACACTGGGTATAAGTGAAGAGATACTGACCTTAAAATGGAATCTCTGTCCTTCACAACCAGTGGAACTAACAAGTAGAGAAGTGATTGTTTTGTTTTTTGTTTTTTATTTAAAAAAAAAAAAACCTATATGGAGGTAAGTGCCAAATCTGCTTGGCTATATGAATAAACTGTTAAAATTGAGGATCAAATGATTTTATAAACCCTTTTTTTTTTGGAGGGGGGCAGGGATTGGGGATTGAACTCAGGTGTAATCAACCACTGAGTCACATCTCCAGCCCTATTTTGTATTTTATTTAGAGACAGAGTCTCACTGAGCTGCTTAGCACCTCACTTTTGCTGAGGCTGGCTTTGAACTTTTGATCCTCCTGCATCAGCCTCCAGAGCCCTGGGATTATAGACATGAGCCACCACACCTGGCCTTTATGAACACTTTGAACTTATCAAAATCATTTCTCCCCAAATTTCAAATTCTTCATTATACTAATCCTTATTTGCTCTCTCTCAGAAGTTAACTATCCTAAGAGGGTCTCAATGGAATTCTTTATTTAATTTATTTATTATTATTATTGGGGGGAGTATTGGGGATTGAACCCAGGTGCAACTAACCACTGAGCCACATCCCCAGCCCATTTTTTATTTTGAGACATGGTCTCACTAAGTTGCCTAGGGCCTCGTAAAGTTGCTGAGGCTTTTTTGAATTTGCAATCCTCCTGTCTCAGCCTCCTAAACTGCTGGGATCAAAGGCATGTGCCACTGCGCCCAGCCTAGTTGACTGGATTATGGGGCCACCTGCAGCAAGTGGGCCAACTTCAAGTGGGAATCTCTCTCAACAATCTAAATGGAGAGCCACAGCACAGAATCATTGTGAACTGATTCTCATTAAATGCCACCTTCTCCAGTGACAATGGAGTTCCCAAAGTTCCCTGCTTAGCCTCTTTTTGTATCCTCATTATTCTGTTTTTTCTAGAATTCCATGAGTTTTCTCTTCATTAGTCCAGGTTCCATAAGAGTCCTAACTGGATCATTATTAGTCATTCAACAACCTTTTTGAAAATCTATTATGTGCTAGCAATATAATAAAAAACTTAGTGGGTAAAAGCAGACATCAAAATATGTACCCTCACAAATATATAGTGCCAGTTGTAAAAAGTGCTACAGCAGAAAAGTATGGAGCTGATTGTATGTGTAAAGCACTTGGCACAGGACTTGGCTCCTAATTAGGCTCTGAGTATATATTCTTTGTTCAAATTCTCTCTCAATAATAGTCCTGGCACAGTGCCTTCCCAGTAGAGGCCAATATAGTACCAAACTGCTCTAATCAGTTGCTAATTTACTCTATTCCATTAGTCTCTGCTGCCAGATTATTATTCCCAAAATATCACTTGCATTAATGCTGCCTATTTGTATCCCACGCTCAAGAATTTGGACTCTTTCCTATAAGTCAGCCTCAGGTCTCAGAAGGGTGAGATGGAGGTAAGCAGGATTCGTCACCTGCCCCCTTACTCCAAAGGAAAATGCCACAATGGTGCTACCCAGGGTGGTGGAGTGGTGAATAGAAGTCAGGCCACTATAGCACTCACTATTTTCACTGAAGTAAGAAAGAAATCTAGTAGTCCAAACTGCCCAGATGAGTTTTAGTGCAAGAGATAGAGAGAAGAGGACTGAGGTAAGCACTGGTGTATGAGTCAGCTTTTCGTCACTGTGACCAAAATACCTGACAAGAACAACAAGGAAGAGAAGTTTATTTTGGCTCACAGTTCCAGAGGTTCAGTCCATGCTTCACTGAGTCCACTACTCTGGACCCAAGGTGAGGTAGCACTTCACAGCAGAAGGACATAGTGGAAAGAATCTGCTCCATTCATGGCAGCTAGGAAGGAGAGGATATGGAGGGGCCATAGGGAAGAAGAACCCTTCCAGGATGTGCCCCCATTGCCCCCAGCTCCTCCAGTCCTGCCCCACCTGCCTACAGTTACCACCCAGTTTATTCAAACTAGAATGGACTAATTAGGTTACAGTTCTCACAATCCAATCGTTTCACCTCTGAATATCCCTGCATTAACACAAGAGCTTGGGGTTGTGGTGGGGAAACACATAACACCTCATATCCTAACCATAACAACTGGAAAGAGTGTTTTGTTCATGCAGAGAAAACTCCTACAGAAATGACCATTTCAATGAAAAAATCTTAGCCCTCTACTCCATCTTCCTTCCCAGTGCACCAATGGATATGTGACTATTAAAGACAGTCTCTTCAGGGAGCCCCAGCAAGTGTCTCTCTACCTTCTCTTCTCTACTTCTCTTTCTCCTCTTTCATCCCTCAGGGTAAAGCATTTTGTGCCATTTAATATGGCTAGACAAAAATAACAATCAATTGCATAGTGTTATGCACAAGGACCTAGCTGGCTTACAATAGGAATGATAGCTACAGTGAAGAGAGTTTATTCTTGGAAATGACAGAACATAAAAACTTTATTTTATTAATCATACTATCCTGTGGAAGCAACGTGTACTTTATGAAAAAAAAAATCATTGCTGTTCAAAAACTAAATCCAAGTTTACCCTTGAAGGAATATAAGTTTGATGGAAAACATTCCACTCTCTAGGGAAACACTAGGGTATCCATTTAATGGCAACTATGAAATGACCTAAGACTTAAAAATCTTGCTTATAAACTGACACTTAAATGTAAACCTCCTTGACTGTCAGCTATTTTTTCCGTCCAACTTTTAAATATAAGTTAAAAGCAATCCTCAGAGGAAGTCCAGGAAACTAGCAGAATTAAAGCACTTCAGCAGAATTAAAGAATTTCCTGCCTCCACAGTGGTCAGTCAACCCAATGCATTCAAAATGTTTTGAGCACCTCATCCTGAGTCCAAGAACCTCTACTTTCCTCCTGATTGCCAATCTGAATTCTAGCAAGCACAGAGGGTGCTTGTCCTCGGGGTCATTGAGTTTGGATTCCAGCTGCATGGTCTGCTGCCCTCCCAGCACTGACCTTTACATTCTACCATCCCTTCCTCAGGAGGTCAAATGGAGAGGACCTGATTTAAAGATTCTCAAAGACTTTCTCTGGTTGGTGACAATTTCAAAAGCTATTGTTAAAAAAAAAAAACTTTCATCCTTGAAGTCCTGGGAACTTGACAGAATAAAGCAGAAACATTATAGGAAAAATGAATGCTACTTAGAACAGATCTCAGAATTAAACCCATATCTTTAAGTCTGAGGAGAGAAACTCTCCACTCAAGCAAATGCCAGTGCTCAATTTGGAACAGTATTCAAAGATTAATTCCACACAATATTTACTATTAAGGAACTCACAGTCTAGTACAAAGACAATCACCTTAAATATCTCTGGGAACAAAATAGTTTATACACAATTTAAAAAGTACTTGTGTTGTTTTGGTCCCACTATGCCTTCACTCTTCTGACAAAGAGCCCAATTTTTCCACACTCATTGGATTCAGTCTAGGTGGCATAAGTGACTGGGGGATTCTGCTCAAAACCAAAACTAAGTCAAGTGGACCCCAATTATTGTGAGTAATGTACAAGGTACTATGGAAATCTTGGTAAAGAACTCAACTTTGCCATAAAATGTCAGGGAAGCTTCCTAGAGAAAACAATGCTAGATTTGACTTATACCCAATTCAGAGTTAGAGAAACAAGGTAAAAAATGAAGACATTCTAGGAACAGCATGCACAAAAGAAGAGATATAGGCAAAATTGTTTTTAAAAAATTGGAGACCATCCAGTAGCTGGGTATGACTGGAGTAGAAGTTGAACATGAATGCATTACATATTCCAAAAAAAATTTAAAAATAATTTGATATGGGGCTGGGAGTGTATCTCAGTAGTAGAGCACTTGCCTAGCATGTCAAGGTGCTGGGTTCATTCCCTCCCATTGCAAAAAATAAAAATACTTTTGATGATCAAATCTCAATGCATGCCCATTGAACCGGAATCTCTGGGATAGAGATATGCATGGTTTTCTACAAAAATTCTCCAGATAATACTTGTCAGAGGTAGAAAATCACAACTCAAGGCAATAAAAAACCAACACACTTACACAGCAGAGTCTTCACAGTCTGGTCCTAGACTTCACTATTTACTTTTTCTTTTTTGGTGCTGGGGATTGAGCCCAGGGATGCTTAACTGCTGAGCCAAATCCCCAGACCCTTTTTTTTTTTTTTTACATACTTTATTAGAGACTGGGTCTTGCTGAGTCACTAAGGTCTCATAAATATTTATTAGAGACTAGGTCTCGCTAAGTTGCTGAGACTGGCTTTGAATTCACAATCCTCTTGCCTCAGACTCCCAAGCCATTGGGATTACAGGTATGTGCCACTGCGCCTGGCCACAATTTACTTTTTTTATTTAAGATTTTTTTCCTTCTTTATTTTCATAGAGGTCATTCAAATCTATAAAGATCTACAAGCAGAGATCCATGTTGCAACTGAAATAAATGATCTTAGTATCACAAGGTAAAAGTTGTTTATTTATTTTGTATATTTCAATACTTCCCTTGGGAAGTCAACAAAATTAAACTTCTTGTAGATCCTCAAACATGTCATGCCACAACACCCATTTATACCAGCTCATCTTTTTAACAGGGCTGCCCTCCTCCTGGCTGGCCAACTGGGCCCAGCTCAAATCCCAGCTGCTCTAGAAAGCCTTCCCTGACTCTACTACAGATGAGAGTTACCTCCCCATGACCCCCAGCACCTTCTCCCTCTGTTCCTTGAAGCAACCATCTTACTATTGTTTTACAATAGTTTTTAAATATTTCTTCATAATAGATTCCAGGAAAGGAATTTGTCTTGTCTCATTTTGTTGCCTAGGCATGTAGTCACTACCCACCATGTATTTGTGCAAATATGGCAAGGAAGAAGGAATCCATTCACCTTTTCTTCCTGATGGACATTATTAAAGTAGTCATTGTGCCTTCCACTTAAGTAAAAAAAATTCAAGGTTTTTAGAACACCTTTATAGGTAGTCATGCAAACGGAATTATTGCTTAAAATTGTTAAGAACTAGCTACCCTTATTTCATTTTGATCTCTATGGATGAATACAAAGTTGAGGAGGTGGGACACATTGCCCTGGATCAGGTAATTTTTTCAATGTTCCATGTAGCAACCTCTTGTTCTTGGCCAGGGTTTGAGATTATACAAGAATACACAGATCATCAGTTTGGTCTCAATGAGACCACAGACCCTTTGGGGATAAAAGCTGCATTTTACTTTAAATTCACAAGCTGTAACATGGTATCTGGCTCCGAAGAGAAACTCAATAAATGTGTAGAAAATAAAGTAGTAAATAAATCTTGGTCCTCTTGCCAAAATGTACAAAATATTTTAAAAGCTAGTCTGCTTTCATATCCTTATAGTTGCCACCATCTTTTCTATCTCTCAACTTTTCTTCTTTTCTTCTACAAATATTTATTAAGAACTTACTTTATCAAAGTGCTAAGATACAGCAGCAATTTTTTTTAAAATACTAATGATAATCTCTGTCCCCACAGAGCTATATCCCAGGTGGGAAACAGGCAATGAAAAATAAAAACAATAAATATCATTTCAGATACTAGTTTGAGGAAAATAATCAGCAGAGTGTTGGAATATAAAATTTCTGGGTTGAGTAATCCCCATAGAACCAGCAAGAAGAATCTATTCTAGAACCTTGCTAAAAATAAGTGGCTTGGGAAGAAACCTTCCTTCCCCCCTGGGCCTAAGAACCCTCTCTGAAAGATACCAGGGAGTTAAAGAGGCACAGGATCCTGATACAACAAGCACTCAACCCAGAAAGTACTTTTTGTTGAGGACACTAATCAGATTGGATGAGGATTTACCCTAATAATCTCATTTTAGTTGTATTGAAAAGATCCTAACTTCAAGTAAGGTCACATTTCAAAGTACTAGGGATCTAAATCCCCGTACTCTTAACATATCTTTTTCTTGGTGGGGGTATGTAGGTAACAAAGATCCTCTTATTGACCAAACTTTCTCCTAGGTCCATCTATGAACATCCTTCTAAAATCTAGTTTTAGCAAAACATTCTGCTAACTCAGCTTAACAAAAAAAAAAAAACCCTACTCTTAATTTCTGGTCAGTCTAGATAGCTGATCAGGCCCCTCATCCTCTTCCATATGCCAGGCGATCACCCTGGCCCATCTTCAGCAAGACTCCTGTTAGTCATCTCCCCATATGCTAGATGTTTCTTTTGATAATTTTCCATTCATTGATCCCCACCTTGTTCTGGGGCTATCAATCCTCAGCTGCCCTTGCAGTATTCAGAGATAAGCCCATTCTTATCCCTACTAATAAATCCCATTGCAGAGGTCCCTCTGCCTATCATGATGGACCAGAACAGTCTTTCTTACTCTGCTTTAACAAATACCATTGAATAATATTTTTCCTTAACAGGGGATACAATTCAACTACAACACAGGCTAGTCCAAATTCTTTGTTTTTTTTCAATGGATATAGTTTCCTGACCTAAAGTCTTTTCTCCAGGGCTGTTATTGAGTAATGAGATGGACTTACTTGATTTTAGCTACTTAGTACGGAAGTTATCAAAAGATGGACAGTAGGAGGGAGAAAGGAAGAGAAGCTGCATTTTGAATATTTGGAGGCTAATTATAGGCATTTGTGTTTTCCAGGGGAAATAAACTGAGCTACCACAAACATGTCAACATTACTTTCAGACTCATTGTGATAGTTTAGGCAAAGGGCAGTTGTTCTTCCTACTGTCAGAAACAATCCCAAAATCTGTCAGGTCTCAGACACAAAGTTCACATCTGCTGAGAGCTCACCTGTGTTGGTCCCTTCAAATCTATCCCATCCCTTTCTCCTGCTACCACTTATCACATTAAATGGCATTACAAATAGTAGCAATCATGTGAATCCTGACCTGGAAGTTTTCATATTGATGCAACCCTCTTCACAGACATTGAACTTCCCTAAAGTACAAACCATTAAGAACTTGGGGTCTTAAGACTTATTAGGTGGTAGGTATGGACAGCTGATAAATGGGATACTGAAGTCAATATGCTCTGCAATTTGATTGGAGTCATAATAAAGGAAGAAGTCATTCCATATCGACTGTCACTGATAATTATGTGATGTCAAATGTCTTCACATAATTATCATGAGTCACTCCTCCTCTCTGAATTTTTTACTATATTTAAGAAACATTTATAATGTCCTTAATATGTGTCAGGGACACAACAGCTCTACAAGATGATACATCTATTTCCATTTTACAGATGAACATCAGAAGGCTCTTCAGTTTAATACCTTGCCCAAGGTCATACAGCCAATAGTGGAAAAGCTTATATTTGAACCAGGCATCCTAGTTTCAAAATTTATGTTAGCCATCAAGCTCTGTGGCCTCTCCATGGACTTTGAGGAGAAAAAGTCATGGTAGGAGATTTCCAAAATCACACGACACAATCTGTTTAGATGTGATTACTAACGCAATCCCTGAGTGTTCAACCCTAAATTCTGAATATATTTCCATTTTACAATTTGATAAATTGAAAGACACAAGGAGATTAAATAAGTTGTCCAAGGTCATTTATAATGTATCCTCAAAATAGTGCTGGGTGTTGGAAATACAACCATGGTAAACAAGGTTTAGCAAACAAGGTAACTATGGTTCCTGCCCTAAATGAGCTTATACCACATATGGGGACACAGATGACTAAACAGGCAATTGCAACACTGTGGTAAGGGCCAAGGTAAAGCCTTGTGTAACGCTCGAGCACATGGAGGCAGTATTGTTCTCCCTTCGGATCTTGAAATGATTTCCTTAAGATCTGACATTTTGGCTTAAATATTAAAATTGAATTAAGAAGCTTAGAGTTTTTTTTAAAGGTGGGAGGATATTCCAAGGGAAGAAACTGCTCTTGTAAAATCAAGAAGCAAAACAAATAAAATGGTTCATTCCAGGAATTGAAAGACATTTAGTATGGTTCAGTGTGTGGGATGCAAGGAAAGGGAATGATAAGTGAGATGGGAAAATAACCATTATATCTGAGAGCAAAGATGAGTTTTAGGAGACAGAGTAACTGGGGTAGGTGTATGTTTCAGAAAGACAAGGCTCTAGAGTGTGGATTGTTCCCTTCACCTGCTACCATTTATCACATTAAATAGTGATAAAGAAATACTTCTCTCCTCCTTGGAGCCACAGTAAACTGAGCAGAATATGGTGGTGCCCAGAATTAGACAGTGACTGACTGTCTATAGGGGGAGGAAGAGAGGAAAAGTGTCCAGTGGGACTCTTAAGTTCTGATTTGAGCAATTAGATAAATAATAGTGCCATTTCAGTAGGGAACATCAGAAGAGAAACAAACTGGAGATAGCAGTAAAAATGTGTTTCATTTTGAACATATTTGGTTTCAAGAACCTATAGGGCCTCTAAAAGAAAAAATGATAGATCAGAGGCAGACAGAAATCTAGACCTGAGATAGTTTTTAGAATTACCAGCAAATAGGTAGACATGGATGCCAAGAGAATGGACATATTGGCTAGAAAGAGTGAATTAAGGAAGAGAGTCTCAGGAAACATCACAATTTAAGGGCTAACCAACAACAGCAGCCTACAATGCAGATTGTGGATGATCATTGAGAGAGGAAAGAAGGATCCCAGGCAAGTGAAACCCAAGGTAAGACAAAGAAAGGATTTTCAGACTATTTTGTGCTCCAAAAAGTTCGATTAAGACAATGACTGAGATATCATTTAACTACAGCCACACTGAAGAAGCAAAATGCTTGTTTCTGAGAGTTTTGGGGGGAAATAACATAGAGCTATCTAAAAACAAATGGAAAACCCAATAATCAATCATTTGTATTCTTCACTATTCTAAATGTGGTTGGTAATGCATGACCTTGGGGTAATACTTGCATTATTAAAAAACAAACCTTCAACTTTATTTGTGGGCATTCTCAGTATCTAATGCTGAACTAATTTTCTATCTTTGTGTTGTCAGAAAATTCTGAAGAAACCACATTACAGACATGGACAAAATTGAATAAAATTGTGAAGGAGAAAATCTGACTTAAGCATCCTAATCTTCCACCCCTGCCAGTACTCTAGTGTCCTACATTTTCCCATTCCATTTCCCCGAACACCACAGTTCACACAGGCAATAGTTTCCACAGCTATGTGGTCTGGCAGCCAAATTAAAACTTTCCCCAATATTCTTTCCTCCTTCTACCCTATAGGAATGATATCTTTCCTATCACCCTCTTTTTGAGAGCCCCATGAGTGTGAGAGAAAACACCCAGAGGCACAATAATGTAATGAACAAAGCTATTACATTTAGGATCAGAAAACCTAGACCGAATCCCCAGTTTCACCACTTATCAGAACTGTGTAGCATTTGACAATCATTTGTCCATTAATCTCTATGAACATGAGAATACCTACTTCTCAAAGACACACAGATTAAAATGAGTGTAGGTGAAAACTCTTTTATAATGTAATATAGATTACCTACCACTCAGAATTTTTTATATGACTAAAACTTGTCTAGTCTGGAGTCAGATTTGTTTTGGTATTTGGTGAAATTATGAACCCTTTTCATATAAGTTTGTGATGAAGTTATTTTTGAAACTCTGAGTGAGAAAACACTTTCTCTCTGGGTGGGCTGAGATTTGGGTGTGTCTGAGTCAGAAAGGGGTGATGAGCCCCAAAGGAGGAATGTCCTGCTACTTCCTGTTTCAGCAGCCTTGTATAGAAACAGCTAACATCCAGTGTCTTGATAGTGTTGTACCATCTCCAAAACACTTTTACATACAGGATGTGAAAATACCCCAGAGTAGGTATTCCAAAAGCATGATATCAGAACAGATTAAGGGAGAGCAGATGTAAAAAAATCCAACTGTCTTCTACTTAGCCAAATATCAAGAAATTGGTTAAAATGTAAAACAAATTGACTTTTGTGTTTTAAAAAATAGTTAGCTTTCATAAAAGTGTTTTAATACATAATTAATTACTATGTTGAATTAATGTATAATTTTTAAATTCCTCATCTTCAATTTCAATGTGATAAATATTAATAGATATGAACTGCATCAATAATAGCAAGGAGAGTCAATACTTTTTAAGACTGTAGAGGGGTCTTCAGACAAATTGAAGACTACTATCCTAGCACAATGCTAGGCAAAATGGAATTTTGAATATTTTGTATTGAAAGACTTGCCATTTGGAAATCATTGTGCATTGTCTGGTTGCTAACTGTAGTGACATTGAGTTGCCTTGAAGTCTGCTTTTCCTGGACAGTCACTAAAATGGCCCTTGAGTCACTCAACAGACATTGTGCTGGGATCAGGGCCCAAGTCTCTCACCCCACCCATATTCCATTAACAGAATAAGCTTAGAGATTGACCAAAGTGGTGGGTAAAAAGCTCAGAGGTTTTACAAAAAAAGAACTGAGAACCCCAACTCCTATCTGCTTCAAAGTTACCATAACTATCACCTGACCACTGTTGGGAACAGGTAAGCTCAATCATGGCCCTCAGAGTCACCCTGAGGTCAAGGATCAAATGTCAAAAGGGTTCTCTCCAGACCATGGGGGCAATTAACTCTAGAGAAGAGCCTACTGATTCATGAACAAACCTTTTAAAAGCCATGTTGTTAAAGAAAGTTTTTGTAGAGAACTTGGTGCTGTTTGGACTTGGGGCATCTATGGGTGAAGGAGACATTACTCTTTCCCAGCCTGTCCCAAGTCACTACTGCTAAAGCCAGGAGGAAATGGAAGCAAGTTTGGTATCTGACAACCTCCATACCCTCTTGCTTCCTGTGGCAGAAAACCCTTGAATGATCCCACTAGATGCACAGGTCAGGGTAGGGACCTCATGTTCAGGGTACTGACCACTTTCTTCTCTTCAAGGAAGCACTAACTAAGTTTGACAGCCTGGATTAAATCCCTAGAGATCTTGGGTTGAACACAGGAAGATCCACCTCCCACCCTTACCTCAGACTTAAATTATCTCCTATAAAGCAGGTGGAGGCTCAGGTCAACTGATTCCAGGGTCTCTGAGGGGTGACACTATTTATACTTTATTGATGGCACTCTATTGATGGCACCAGACACCCTATTCTCAGTTTCATTACTGTGGTATACAGAATAATGTCTATATATATACCCCCACATATTCACATCCTAATCTTTGGAAACTGTATTTTGGCTTACATGGCAAAGAGACTTTGCTATAACTACAGTTAAGGCTCTTGATCTAAGGAGATTCTCCTGGATTTTCAGGCAGGCCCTTAAAAGTAGAGACCTTTTTCCACTGTGGTCAAAGAGAGGGGGGTGACAGAAGAAAGCACAGAGAAATGAGTTATGAGGGAGAGTCAGACACTACTAGTTTTGAAGAAAGAGGAAGGAGGCCATGGGCCAAGGACAATGGAAAAGAGAAGGAAACCGCTTCTTTCCAAGAGCCTTTAGAACAACACAGTTATACAAACATCTTAATTTCAGCCCAATAAGACTCACACTGGAACTTCTAATCTCCAAAACTGCAACAAAAATTTGTGTTAAACTGCTGAGTTTGTGTTAATTTGTCATGGCAACAATAGAAAACCAATGCACATAATAATTAGTGCCTCAAAAGGAATGTCTAAACTCTTTCATAAAACAAAGTTTGAAATTTTTATGTAGAATCACTAGAATGAACCATTTGAACACAGAATGGATGAACACCTCCAAAGTGAACATGAAAACTCCAAGTGGAAGGAGATATTGCAGAAAACCTGGCTGAAAGCCCTGTGGTCAGCTACCCCCAAGCCGAAGAGCAAACAATGTTGAAGAATATTGGAAGGACTGGATTACTGAATGCTGTCTTCATCTGTTTTCTGTTACTATAACAAAAATACTAGAAATTGAGTAATTTATAAGAAAAGAAGATTATTTTGTTTCATGGTTCTGGAGACTGGGAAGCCCCCAAGTATGGTGCTGGTGAGGGCCTCATGCTGCTTTAACACATGGTAGAAAGCAGAAGGGCAAGTAAACATGTGCAAAAGAGGAAAAACAATAGGGAAAGACTTGCTTTATAACAGCACACTCTTAAGATAATTAATCCAGCTTGAGAGCAAGAACTTTCTCACTACCACAAGAATTAACCTATTCATGAGGGTTATATTCTTGTGACCAAAACACCTTCCACTATGCCCCACTTCCCAGCACTACCATATTGAAGAATTAAGTTGCCAACAAGGAAACTTTTTTTGGTGGTGATATTTTTTTCCCACATTTTTTATAGTTGTACATAATGATGGGATTTGTTGTTACATATTCATACACGCACATAATATAATACAATTTGGCCAATATCACTCCCCAGCACTTCCTCCCTCCCTCCTACCTACCCACTCTCTCTACTTATCTTCTTTTGGTTTTCATAAGATTCCCCACACACACCTTTCTTCTCCTTTTTTCTCTCTAGCTTCCATATAGGAGAGAAAACATACCCTTGACCTTCTGAGTTCCACATAGGAGAAAAAACATACCCTTGACCTTCTGAGTTCTGCTTATTTTACTTAATATAATGATCTCTAGTTCCATCCATTTTCCTGCAATTGACATAATTTCATTCTTCTTTATGACTAAATAAAACTTCATTGTGTATATATATATACCACATATTCTTTATCCATTTACCTGTCAATAGACACCTAGGCTGGCTCCATAGTTTAGCTCTTGTGAATTGTGCTGCTATAAACATGAGTGTGCATGTATCACTGTAGTATGATGACTTTAATTCTTTCAGATAAATACCAACAAGCAGTATAGCTGGGTCATATGATGGTTCCATGCCCAGTCTTTTGAGGAAACTCCATACTGATTTCCATAGTGGTTGTACTAATTTACAATCCCATTAACAGTGTAGAAATGTTCCTTTTTCTCCATACTCTCTCCAACAGTTATTATTATTTTCATTCTTGATGGGTGTGAGATAAAATCCCAGTGTCGTTTTGATTTGCATTTCCCTAATTACTAACCATGTTGAACTTTTTTCATATATTTGTTGGTCATTTGTACTTCTTTTTGGAAGTATCTGTTTAATTTACTTGCCCATTTATTAACTGGGTTATTTGGTTTTTTGGTGTTAAGGTTTTTTTAGAGCTTTATATAGTCTATATATTAATCCTCTGTCAGAAGAGTAGCTAGCAAAGATTTTTCTCTCATTTTGTAGGTTCTCTCTTCACATTCCTAATTGTTTTCTTTGCTGTGCAGAAGCTTTTTAATTCAATGCCATCCTGTTTATTAACTCCTCACATTATTCCCTGAGCTTCAGAGGTACTATTGAGAAAGTCATTGCCTGTACCTATATGCTGGAGTCCAACACATGAGCTTTTGAGGGACACAATCAAACCATAGTTGTTGTATACTCTCTCGGGTCTTCATTAATTTTTTTTTAAAGAGAGAGAGAGAGAGAGAGAGAGAATTTCAATATTTATTTTTCAGTTTTTGGCGGACACAACATCTTTGTTTGTACGTGGTGCTGAGGATCGAACCCGGGCCGCACGCATGCCAGGCGAGCGCGCTACCGCTTGAGCCACATCCCCAGCCCTTCATTAATTTTTTAAATTATCTGAAGAATCATCTAGTCCTTGCCTGGTGAGGCTTAACTTTCATTTTCCTAAGATATGACCATATAAGTTGGGTTTTAGTTTGCTCATGAGGGAACACAAGGATCTCAATCTAATGACATCTCAATTAATTATTTTAACAGTGTGAATAATCAGCACTTCCTCATGAAGATTTAATTAAATGACTTATAAAAAGCACCCGGAGCATCACCACAAAAAGTGTTCTTATTATGATGTAGCCTAGGGAACCAAGGGTTACATTGACTTCGCTACAAACAGTCTTTAAAGAAAGATTTTTCCACATGTTCAAGCCTCTCCCATCAGTGCAACTGACAAAGGCAAGTCAGCACCTACCTGCAAATTAAAGTTGGACCACAATGGTTCTTGAGAGCAGAAAAGTTATCCTGATTGGTCATGTGCCAGGCACTGTTCTAAGTCATATGTAAATATCCATTTAATCTTCAAAAAAAATCCTATCCTAGAGGACTGTAACTACTCCCATCTTACAGACGAGTAGATGAGGAACAGAGAAATAATTTTCCCAAGATCACATAGCTGGAAAGTAGCAGAGTCAAGGCACAAACCAAGGCAGTCTGCTGGGAGGCCCATGTCCACTCACTACAACGTTCTGTCTCTAAATCAAGCCACACCATGAAATATAAGATAAATCCCATCTCATAAGTACTGATTGCTAACCAAGAAACAGGTAAGTATTGATTGATTATTAATAATTTAAAGAAGCTTACCTTCTCAAAGAGAAAAGGTTTCCTGGTAACTCTTCAATATCATGGTATAAGTCAGATTTAACTGCTCTTATTTAACCACTTCAGTTAATGATGTTTGAGATTTTTGAACAAAATAATATACTGATAAGGTTCAGGACTTGCTATCCCAAAATATGGCACCTGGGCATACTGAATATTTTAAGCTGAAGAAATTTCAGAGGAAACATATGCAGAAGGTCTCTCTGACCATCCCCCACCCTCTTCCAAAAAGCAAATCATAAGACCTAGGAGGATTTTCTGAACTTTCCTTTAAACAGGTTATAAAATCCTCCTGTGAGAGATGCCCTCCCTACACTCAGATAAAAAGGAATATCCTTATCCCCAAAGACCTGAAAGAAAATTTACAAATGGGCCTGGCTAAGTTTCCCCAGTTTATCACACTTACCTCACACTCTTTACCCTACCACATTTCTCCATGACTGACCACTCTTTATCTAACCTACTATTTAAAAAACATTCAAGTTTAATAGTTTCTTGGGGTCTTCATTTCCTTATAAAAGCTCCCTTTTCAGAGGGAAGGCTCCATGTCCAGAAACTCATACTAAACAAATTTGTGGACTTTTCTCTTGTTAATATATCTTTCATTGTTAGGGACCTCAGCCATGAACCTAGGATGAATAAAGGAAAAGACATTTTCCTCCCTTCTGTTACCTTTTTAAATTATTTCAGGAGAACCATGAGAAGTACTTTTCAGATGAGTTATTCTTCTTGGCCCTCTGTGGTCAGGGCATCAAGCAAGAAGGAAGCTATGAAAAGGAATCCAGGCATAGGTATAGGCATTGGACATATCGATTTAATTCTTTGTTTTTTGAGTTTCCCCTGGGCATTCTGCTAACACTTTTTCCTTGCTGAGTAGTTGGTTATTTTGTTTTTCAGTGATTGTCCCAGTGAACTCATCTATGTTGTTGGATGACCTCATTCCTAAGATATTACTTGGCACTTTCCCTAGATGGATCTCAAGAAGTTACTTAAACACACATTACTTCTCATAGTCCCCATGGAATAAGATAGGAGAAATAAGAAACAGGTAGAAAGGAGACATAAAAGAAGGACAAGCAAAAAAGATTTTATAAATTTCTGTGCAAAGGCGTAGGATGCCCAGTTGCTAAGGAAATGTCCTCCCTGCCAGAGTCTTGTCAGCTTCGACCTTAATCTTAGACACATAACTCCTGGGAATAAAGGAACTTGCTTGCTTGATAACTACGATGTTTCACCGAGCTCTGGTGCTCCTGGAGCTGCCCACCTAACAGTAACTTCAGACAATAGACCTTCCCGAGAACTGCACAAAGCTCCTAACATTGCATATTGTAACTACGAAATGTAACTGCAGAATAAACAATCTTACTGATACTCTAAACAATAATGTGGTTATGGTACTCATGACCTAATGTAACCTATTGTTATAAATAAACATGGCCACTTGGAAAAAGGGCCACTCTGCCACCTTCCCTGCCTCTGAACCTTGTCTGTCTACTCTTTATTATTATTCCTTACAATTTTAATTCAGAAGTTCACAAATATTTCCAGACCTGTTACCCACTAAACCCATCTCCATTCCAGACCTGTTACTCCCAAAATCCTAGGAAATCTGTAATTTACCTGTACATTGTTAATTAATACACCAATATGTCAATTAAGCAAAGAGAGAATATTCTGAGAAACCTATAATTTAGGAGACTTTCTGGCATTCTCTATTGATCAGATAATAAAGATCTCATGAGCCTCAATCTCCTAAGATTGACCAGATCACCAGAACCCATCTTGAGATCACTGTACTGAAGCAGCTTTCCATCCCTGAGATTTCCATTCCTTTCCATTCCTACTCCTTGCCAGTTTTCTATAAAAAAGGAGCCAGGAACCCAGTGAACACATCTCTCTCTCTCAAGATGGTCCACATTCTTGCTTGAATGTGTATTTCTTGCTTTACCCTCAAAGCATCTCTCTCTTGAGGTTTTCCTCAAAATGCATCTGCAGAATAAGCAATCTTACTGATAATCTAAATAATAATGTGGTTATGGTACTAATGACCTAATGTAACCTATTGTTATAAACAGTTACAGTCTTTCTTGAATATGTGCCTACTTTCCTAAATAAACCTGTGTCCATGCCTCTGACTGGCCCATGCCAAAATTCACTTTTATCATTTAAGCCAAGAACACCCCCTGCTCTCCTATAACACCCTGAGAAGCAGACCCTGTTCTGAGATCAGAGTAGAGTTTTGGGTGTAAATGAAAAAAAATATCATGAAAATGGTGAAATTTGAGGCCCCTGCTCCCTGCCTAGACTGTGTCTTGTAGTTGCCTCTATAGTGTTTGTTTAGCCCCCCGGTGATTTTTCCTTCTCTTCCTCCTTGGGTTTCTCACACTCATCTAAGGTTGTCAGGGTATTTGAGGAGACTTCAAGGTACAAACAACTGTGTATTCTGAGCCTCTCAACTATACACTGACCTACCAAGGCCAGGTAGGATCAGACAACCACAACTGCAAGTATTCCATGATTCCCAGCAAAGGCAACCCTGCCAGGCCATTCTTCACATTGTTCATGTTTATTCTCAATATCTTCCTGTGCTCAAGCTGTTCCCTGACCCTGGATATCCTCCATCCTTTTCTCATTTTCCAAACCCTGTCTTTCTACATTCAACCAAATTGATATACTTTAGTTTTTAATAAATCTATGACTCCACTTATCCGCCCTTGTTTCCACACTTCAGCCAAGTTTGTTCTCTTCTGGATAAAGCAGCAGCTGTCATTGTCCACCCCCACACTGGAATAACTAAGGTTGGATTTCCCAAATCTAACTGTTAACAGCCAGCTGAAGAGCCTTTGGACCTTCATCCAAAGGTAAGCTATATAGGTACTTGGTGGGCAAGGTAAGACTGACATCATAATGGAACTTTACCATGTCAGTATAGTCAGGGGCTCAAGGTGGAGGGTGATCTGAACCATCCCCTCCTTCAAGATTTGGAAAAGAGTAACATAACTGGCTAGTGATATTGTCCATGAAAACAGAGATGGAGAAAAGTGCCATGTTGGAGGTCAGAAAATGATACCCCCAAATTATGCCACTTTAACATGTTGAATGTTTGGCATGAGAGGAAAACCAAGGTCTCTTTGACTCTCTTGCCTCCTGCCTCTTAGGCCTCTTTTCCCCTCAAAGTACAGGAAGAGGCTTTCTCTTGAGTTCCTCTATTTATGTAAAAGTTGGATCCTGCAGAATATTGATTCCCAGAAAGGCAGACTGGAATTGACACATAACCCAGAGCCTAGGGGAACTCTTCCCCAGGCTATTGTTTTTTCCTTAGATCCCTTTATCTCCCCTTAAAATCATTCACTACCTTTCTGAAGGTGCTTACAGCTCCCACTTCTCTCTCCCCTAGGAGGAAGGGTATATAAACTTCTAGATCTCACTGGCGTATTAAGTACTTTGCTGAGATGTTTCCAAGCACATAATAAACAGGTGCATCTTTTTTCTCCTGTTTATCTGTCTTTGGCCAATTTATTTCAGAAAACTCAATTTGCCTTCAGAGGGCAAAGGGAAGTTCACTTCAGCCCTATAGTGCAATATCATATTATTTGCCACCCCTGACTCAGTCTGTAGGATACCAGTAGTTCGTGACAGCAGATAACAAATAGAAATGAAAAATGCCAAGAGGATTAAAGCATCTGCTCGATGATTCACTTTGTGAAAATGCAAGAGCAATTTGGAAAAATGAAATCTTAAACCATTATCAGCCACTAGTACCACAGCAAATCAACAATGTAACTACTTCCTTGTGTCACCATTTTATTCACTTATCTACTCATTCATCCATTCACATCCATTCAATGAATGTTTACTGAGCGGCCACATCAATGTTTATAGCAGCTCAACTCACAATAGCTAATCTATGGAACCATCCTAGGTGCCCTTCAACAGATGAGTGGATAAAGAAAATGTGGTATAAATACACAATGGAATATTATCTAGCCTTAAAGAAGAATGAAATTATGGCACTTGCAGGTAAATGGATGGAGCTGAAGAATATCATGCTAAGCGAAATAAGTCAATCCCAAAGAACTAAAGGTGGAATGTTTTCTCTGATATATGGATGCTAATTCACCATAAGGGGTGGGGGAAGCACTAGGGAAGAATAGAGGTACTTTGAGTTAGGCAGAAGGGAGTGAAGGGAGGGCAGGAGGTGTGCGGGTGGGAATGATAGTAGAATGAACCAGACATTAATACCCCATGTGCATATATGACTACACAAGCAGTGTGATCCTATATCATGTATAATCAGAAGAATGAGAAGTTTTACTCCATTTATGTATGATGTGTCAAAATGCATTCCACTGTCATGTATATAACAAATTAGAACAAATAAAAAAATGCTTACTGAGAACCCACTAAATGTAGAACATACTAATAGAAACAAAATTTAGGAGATGTAACAACATAGTAAATTAAGCATTGGCTCTAAATGTCTAACTTGAGATCTTGACTCCTCCACTTACTAACAAGTTTCCTAGAGTTACTTAAAACAAGGTCTAACACATTGAAAACTCTCAACAGATGTCAATGATAATTTTTAACATCATCATGATCATCCAGTGATGATAAAGACAAGCTAGTGATCTAGTAAAGGAATAAAGTACAGGAGTTTTGATGGGATGACTAGTTACTATAGGGTGGAAAAGTGGGTGATCTGTTTCCTGTCCATCATAAAAGGTCATGACAGGATAACAAAAGGAAAGCATAATAAATTTATTTGATCATAGTTTCACATGACAAGACTTCAGATTTTAACCCCAAAGATTCAGGGTGATCTATCCATTCTTATTATTTAGACTCAATGAAGCATGGACAGCTGTGTACAAATATGATTGGACAAAAAGACTATGACCTAATTAGGAATAGACCAAGCAGTGGTTGGGGTGATAGGGACAGGGAGTAAGGTCTATCTGTTTAGATTGGTCTTCCTGTACAGCATTCCTTCTTTCCAGGTCTGAGGCAAGACAGTTTCTGAAGTGGGTAGTGTGACAATAATCAAAAAAAGAGGACAGAGAATTTCTTTGTTACTATTTTTTACACAGAAAGATGGGGTTTATAAAGTATGTTGACACCCAATTCTACAAACAGAGATGTTAAAAATTGTGGTATATATGTGTATTAAGAATTGTAATGCAAAAAAAAACCCACAAAGTACGTGTATAAAGGCATAAATTGGTATGAACATACTTTATATACAGAAATACAAAAAACTGTGCTATATATGTGTAATAAGAATTGTAATGCATTCCACTGCTATCGTGTATTTAAAAAAATAATAAAATCAATAAAAAAAGAAAATGAAAAAAAAAAAAAGAAAGATGGGGTTGGGAGAATCAAGTAATATTTTTAGGCTTTGGAGAGAGGGGTTCTGGTTTCCTTAGGGGAGAAAGAAGACTTTTCCTTAGGGGAGAAAGAAGAATGAGAGACAGGAGGTAGTAAAAGGTCAGAGAGAAACTTTGTTTCTGAAGCTACTTCTCAAAACTTTAATTTAGGTATCATTTTCTGAGACCCATCATTAAGCTTCTGATAGCACCATGCACCATTCAATATTTTAATTATTCAATCTTTCCTCCTAGACTATAAATTTCACAAGGGTAAAGAATGTGTCTACTTTAGAGAAACCATTTGGCCTTTGGTTTTGTGGGATTGGCTTATTTCACTTAGCATGACATTCCCCAACTCCAACCATTCATGGATGCTAATTAACAGGGGGGCAGGGGCTGGAAGCATGTTATCTTAGATTAGGCAGAGGGAAGTGATGGGACGGGGAGGATGTAGGGATAGGAAAGAGAGTAAAATAAAACAGACATTATTACTGTATGTATATATGTGACTTCATGACCAATATGATTCTGTAACATGTACACTCAGAAAAATGAGAAATTATATCCCATCTATGTATGATATATCAAAGTACATAAATGCATCCTACTGTCATATATAACTAATGAAAACAAATTAAAAAATAAAAAATAAAGCTAAATCAGAAAAAAGAAAAAAAAAGAATGTGTCTATTGTATTCTCCACTGTATTCCTAGCCCATAATAGATGCTCAATAAATACTTTTTGATTGATAGAATGAGTAAATTAGTAGTGAAAACTTATGAAGAGAAAAGTGAAGTATAAAGGGATTCAGATCACTGAGGGGCCTCTGCATGAGTGTGTGTTTGGGACAAAGACATATTCAACCGAAGAATCAGTGTTCACTCCAATATTTTGAATACTACAAATCCTATCAAATGAACACATTTCAATAAATTTTTTTAATTTTTTTTTATTTGTAGACTAGGTTCAGGACACAATACCTTCATTTTATTTATATATTTTTATGTGGTGCTGAGAATCTAACCCAGTGCCTCATATATGTGAGGTAAGTGCTCTGCCACTGAGCCATAATCCCAGTCCTCAATAGATATTTTCAATGCATTCCATAATTAATTATGTGAAGGTTTTCCAATTTTCCATGAGTTTCAATGAAATTCAGGAAATTCTAGTATAGATGTAATAGTACAAAGCAATGAAATACTTTCTCTTCTCTTCTGTAAAGGCACAGATACATTTTCCAATTCATTTTTTTGCTGTAGCCTCCAAAGGGGAACTCAAAGCTTGCCAAACTCAAATATTGTTAGAACTCAAACAATTTTAAAACTCCAAGGAAGACCAGTTTTTAATCACCTCTGGGATGTTCACTTTCAGTAAGGATATGTAAGACTAAAAAAGAATAAGTCCAAATATAGCTCTAAGATGTTGAGCTACCTACTTTTGTAACTCTGTTGGTGATAGAATTGTTGTTGCTTTATGAAATCTTGCTGCAGTTTGACCCTTCTCAGCAGGAACTTGGTGATTAATAATGCCCTTAATTGCTTTTCCTCCTGCCCTCACAGCTGGTAGGAAAAGTGATGTACAGCACAAAAAAGACTGAACCTGAGTTTTAAGGACAGAAAGGAAGTAGATATGTGGTTTTTGGACTCTGCCTTCTTCATACACAGTGGGAGGCCATGAAGCCTCTCCCAAACTAAGGACAGGAGCTCAGCCCAGCACTGAGAAGCCTCAGGCCCCATTGTGATTACAGGCCAGCCCATAACTGACAGAAAGGCTTCTTAGCACCCTAGCCTTTGGTCCAAGCTTCCCCATCAGCCTCACAGACCTTGAGGTGTGTGAGCCAATGAATTGGGTTTCCTTCTTCACATCCTTTGCTGATAATTAGTTGATACAAGAACTTGGTGACTCAATACTTTTGAGGTCACAGGGAACCATGGGTTTTCCAGTGTAGTCAATCATTTCGAATGTTCAGTAGGAGTAAAAAACCACTGATGGTGTTATGACTCAGTGGCTGTGATGAAATCTAATCAAATGGGGAAGCAGTTGGAAGGGAAGGGAGGGATGCTAGGCAGTGAACACGACTTTGATTTTGACAATAATTTTTTTTTATCATTTAAGGTAATTCAGTAGCTTTCAAAAAAGGCAGATTGAAGTTATATGATTAGTTTCCCCATACTAGTGAAATTCTTTCTGATAACTTTATTCTTTTGCTTTTAATATTGACTTCTTATGAGAATTGGTGAAAAGTAGAGAAAGAGTGAAGGATTGGGACAGCCTCAAGCAACAGATTGCCTTGAACTTAAAAAGGCAAGTGTCCAAAACCTCAAGGCACTCTTGCCAAGAGAACACTGTCAGATCCACCAGGACTTATTGATTGTAAAATATATCAATGGTTGGAAAGACTAGAAAATGTGTCTTGTACATTCTTTGATGTAGTTTACTTAAGATTTAAGTTTGCATCATATACCTTATGGGGTCCAATTTTAAAATGCTCCACTGGAGATACAGAAAATGTGGTACAGATGCACAACTGAATACTATTCGGCCTTTAAAAGGGGGGACTAGGGGAGGGATTCTGTCATTTGTGACAACATGGATAAACCTGAAGGACATAATGCTAAGTGAAATAAGTCAGACATAGAGAGGCAATATTTCATTGTTACCAGAGTCCTTGGTTGAAAGTCTCAGCTCCAGTAGTGCCAACAGACTAGGTTCAGCTGCCTGTCTGTTTAATTTAATCATTCTACACTGTTTATATATATCAAATATGCCAATCAAAGAGATAAGCAATGGTAAATGGCAGGAAAGAAACCTTTTAATCAGCATGTCATGCCCAGGAGAACACATAGGTACAATGACCAAAGATGTGTCCTCAAGGGACAGACAGAAACTTTGAGGTTTTATAGAAAAGTAGAGAAAAGGCAAAGGTTGGGGCCTTGCATGGGGGGTTTGTGTGGCTGGCAGAATAAATCATTCTGATCTCGCCATGGTCTGGTTGATCATTATCTCATGATTGTTCTGTGAAGCTCTGAGGAGGTCATCATCACTTGAGGGTGCAACTGGTTCCCATCTTGAGGTGACTGTGCCTCCTTAGGGATACTGTCATGGGCCAATTTTTCCTGCTTGATGTGGGGGGCAATCTCATGATGGAGTAATCTGGTTTACAAGGCTCAACATTACCTGCGTGTAGTTTAGGTCCCTTGTAATAAAGATGCTTATCAACCAGGCCTGCTGTTCCTGGAATCTAAGGTAACTACAGAAGAAAGTAGCTCAGAAGAAAAAAAAGCTTAAAAGGCAAATGGAGTCAGAAAGGGATAAAATGGAGTTGACTAGGTCAATAACTGGATAACTAGGTCAATAACTCTCCTTTTGCATGATCTCATTTATATGAAGAATTTTTAAAAGTTGAACTCATAGAAGTAGAGATTAAAATAATGGTTACCAGGGACTCAAGGTTGAAAGAGAGAAAAGGAGGACATGGAGAGTCATTGGTCAAAGGGTACAGATATACAGACAGGAGGAATATGCTTTGAGATCAACTGCATGTACAGCAGGGTGATTATAGCCAAACAACAATGTGTTATATATTTCAAAATAACTAAGGGCATAAATGTTCAATGTCTTACCACAAACAGTGGTAAGTGATCAAGGTGATGGATATTAAAACTTGATTTAATCATTCTACACTGTTTATATGTATATCAAATTTTCACATTAATACCATGGTGTACCCCATAAATGTATGGTTATGATTTTTCAATTAAAATATTAATAAAAATAAAGTCAAAACAATTTTTTTTAAATGTTCCACTTGATAGTCCAGTTTTTTCAATGCCTCTTCTCAGACAAATATCTCTGGTGATCTTAGTGCCTTCCTCCACAAATGTGAAAATAGTTCAACTGAACTCCAGTTTCTACAATCAAATCTGCATACTCCAATTTATCTCAGGTTCTGTGGAACAAAGTTTCTTCCAGTTAACAGAACTCACCGATCCCCTAAAAGTAGTGACTTGCCATTTTTATTATCTACAAAAGTTCTTCAGGTTAAAATAAGTGAAATCACCTGGATATAGCCCAATTTCTGCTATGGATTTGGTGAGAAAGGTGACAGGCAGAGCATAGAATGAGGCAGGGGTAAAGTCCTTCCAAAAAGATGGATCCAATAAATTATGTCTCATACTTATTACTGAGAGGTCTCAGGATTGTCAGTTTTAAGCTTTTCGAAGACCAATATCCTTAGGAAAACTGAAAAAAAAAAATACACTGTTTCTATGACAGTAAAGAGATATCTAAATGTATAAGTTGTTTTCACTGACTATTATTTTCTTTCATAGTTAGAATATTAACAAAAATTGAATATGTAATAGGACATAAAAAGAACAATAACTTTCAAATAATCAGTGTCTTAAAGATTTGGCTCTCTGATCATTATGCAATTTTTAAATAAAAAACAGAAGGATTTTTAAAATGCCTAGAGATTACTATATTTCTAAATAACTCTTTGGTTAAAGCAGAAATTTAAAAATATTTCAAAAGGAATAATAATAAAGATACTACAAGTCAAAACTTTGTGATATATAGCTAAAGCTATACTTGAGGAAAATTTATAGCTCTAAATTATTTACAAGAAATTGATACTAAGAAATACTAATAAATTGATTCATTGGGCTGGAAATGTAGGTCAATTGGTAGAACAATGGTGTAATATGCATGAAGCCCTGGATTCAGTACCAGCACCACTACCGACCTACCCACACACATACACACATACACACACACATAAATAAATAGGTAAGTTAAGGATTCAATTTAAAAGGTGAGAGTCACAGAGTAACACCAAGAAAGAAGCAAATATAAATGCAAAGGAGGAAAAAGATAATTTTAGAAAAAATTAAAAGATTAACAAAACTGAAAATTAATTTTTGTAAGAATAATAAAATAGTTTTGGCAATACTGAACCAAGAGAAGAGAAAGTATAATTTAAAAATAAAACCTACAGAAAGAAATACAAAAGGAAAGAAAATAAATGAAGACCCAACATAGGCTTGTTAAAAGAGAATTAAGACAGAAAAGGCCCAGTGGCCCAGGGCGGGACAGAGCTTCCAATCACTCCTGCAAGGTAGGCGGGCCTGCGACCCACCGGCAGAAGAGGAGCAGCCGCCTGCTGAAAGGCTGAGCCGCCCCCTCCCCCTGCGCCAGCATAGTAGAGAGAACTGGGACCAAACACAGAGCAGGCCCAGCAGCCTGCTGAGGGGCAGAGCCGCCCCCCACCCCCCTCGCCTGCCAGGTAGGGGAAGGGTGACCACCAACAGAAAAGGCCCAGTGGCCCAGGTCGGGACAGAGCTTCCAATCACTCCTGCAAGGTAGGCGGGCCTGCGACCCACTGGCAGAAGAGGAGCAGCCGCCTGCTGAGAGGCTGAGCCGCCCCCTCCCCCTGCGCCAGCATAGTAGAGGGAACTGGGACCAAAGACAGAGCAGGCCCAGCGGCCTGCTGAGGGGCAGAGCCGCCCCCCACCCCCCTCGCCTGCCAGGTAGGGGAAGGGTGACCACCGACAGAAAAGGCCCAGTGGCCCAGGGCGGGACAGAGCTTCCAATCACTCCTGCAAGGTAGGCGGGCCTGCGACCCACCAGCAGAAGAGGAGCAGTCGCCTGCTGAGAGGCTGAGCCGCCCCCTCCCCCTGCGCCAGCATAGTAGAGAGAACTGGGACCAAACACAGAGCAGGCCCAGCAGCCTGCTGAGGGGCAGAGACGCCCCCCACCCCCCTCGCCTGCCAGGTAGGGGAAGGGTGACCACCGACAGAAAAGGCCCAGTGGCCCAGGGCGGGTCAGAGCTTCCAATCACTCCTGCAAGGTAGGCGGGCCTGCGACCCACTGGCAGAAGAGGAGCAGCCGCCTGCTGAGAGGCTGAGCCGCCCCCTCCCCCTGCACTGGCATAGTAGACGGAACTGGGACCAATCACAGAGCAGGCCCAGCGGCCTGCTGAGGGGCAGAGCCGCCCCCCACCCCCCTCGCCTGCCAGGTAGGGGAAGGGTGACCACCGACAGAAAAGGCCCAGTGGCCCGCGGCGGGACAGAGCTTCCAATCACTCCTGCAAGGTAGGCGGGCCTGCGACCCACTGGCAGAAGAGGAGCAGCCGCCTGCTGAGAGGCTGAGCCGCCCCCTCCCCCTGCGCCAGCATAGTAGAGGGAACTGGGACCAAACACAGAGCGGGCCCAGCGGCCTGCTGAGGGGCAGAGCCGCCCCCCACCCCCCTCGCCTGCCAGGTAGGGGAATGGTGACCACAGACAGAAAAGGCCCAGTGGCCCGCGGCGGGACAGAGCTTCCAATCACTCCTGCAAGGTAGGCGGGCCTGCGACCCACCGGCAGAAAAGGAGCAGTCGCCTGCTGAGAGGCTGAGCCGCCCCCTCCCCCTGCGCCGGCATAGTAGAGGGAACTGGGACCAAACACAGAGCAGGCCCAGCGGCCTGCTGAGGGGCAGAGCCGCCCCCCACCCCCCTCGCCTGCCAGGTAGGGGAAGGGTGACCACCGACAGAAAAGGCCCAGTGGCCCGCGGCGGGACAGAGCTTCCAATCACTCCTGCAAGGTAGGCGGGCCTGCGACCCACCGGCAGAAGAGGAGCAGCGGCCTGCTGAGAGGCAGAGCCGCCCCCTCCCCCCCGCGCCTGCAAGGTAATCGGAACTGAGACCACCATCAGAACAGGTCAGACCTGCAACCGAGAGACAGAACAGGCCCAGTGGCCTGAGGAAGGGTAGAGCCGCCCCCCCCCCACGCCTGCAAAGTAGGCGGACCTGCGACCCACTGGCAGTACAGCCCCAGAGGCCTGCAGAGGGGCAGTGCCGCTGCCTGCGCCTGCAAAGTAGGCAGAACGGCGACCACCGACAGAACAAGCCTAGCGGCCCGCAGAGGGACAGAGCCGCCGCCCGCGCCTGCAAGGACGGCGGACCTGCTACCGACTGGCAGAGCAGGCCCAGCGGCCTGCCGGCGTGGTAGGCACATTGCCCCAATTGGCGGAGGGGCAGAGCCGCCGCCCGTGCCTGCGAGGGAGACTTTGCAACTATACAAGACCAGTATAAAGATATAGGGGGAAAATTCAATAGCACAACAGTTTCACCAAGAAGAAAGGAACGCGAACAGTATGAAGAGACAAGGAAAGAAAGGACCACAAGCATTGCAGGTCAACTCAACTTTAGAAGAGGTAATAGCTGCAGCTGATGGAATGTCAGATAAAGAATTCAGGATATACATGCTTCAGATGATCTGGAGTCTCAAGGAAGACATCAGACAGCAAAATCAGACAATGAAAGATCACTTCAACAATGAATTACATAAACAAATCCAAGAAGCAAAAGATCAACTATACAGGGAAATAGAGGTTATAAAAAACAAACAAACAGAAATCCTAGAAATGCAGGAAGCAATAAGCCAACTTAAAAACTCAATTGAGAATACTACCAGCAGAGTAGAACACTTAGAAGACAGAACATCAGACAATGAAGATAAAGTATTTCAACTTGAAAAGAACATAGACAGCTCAGCAAGACTGTTAAGAAACCATGAGCAGAACATCCAAGAAATATGGGATAACATCAAGAGACCAAATTTAAGAGTCATTGGGATACAGGAAGGAACAGAGTTTCAAACCAAAGGAATGAGCAATCTATTCAATGAAATAATTCGAGAAAACTTCCCAGACTTGAAGAATGAGACAGAACCCCAAATCTTAGAAGCCTACAGGACGCCGAATGTGCAAAATCATAAGAGACCCACACCTAGACACATTATAATGAAGATGCCCAACATACAGAACAAGGAGAGAATTTTAAAAGCTACAAGAGAAAGGAAGCAGATCACATTTAGGGGTAAGCCAATCAGGATAACAGCTGATCTTTCAACACAGACTCTGAAAGCTAGAAGATCCTGGAATAACATATTTCAAACACTGAAAGAAAATGGGTTCCAACCAAGAATTGTGTTTCCAGCGAAATTAAGCTTCAGGATGGAAGATGAAATTAAAACCTTCCACGATAAACAAAAGTTAAAAGAATTTGCAGCTAGAAAACCATCTCTTCAAAACATCCTTGGCAAAACATTACAGGAAGAGGAAATGGAAAATAACAATGAAAACCAACAGTGGGAGGTAGGACACTAAAGGGGGGAAAATAATCAAAGTGGAAAACAAACCATGTTTAGTAACATAAATAAACAAATATGGCTGGAAGAACAACCCATATCTCAATAATAACCCTAAATGTTAATGGCTTAAACTCACCAATCAAGAGACACAGGCTAGTAGAATGGATCACAAAACAAGACCCAACAATATGCTGCCTACAGGAGACGCATTTGATAGGAAAAGACATACATAGGCTGAAGGTGAAAGGTTGGGAAAAATCATATCACTCATATGGACTTCGGAAACAAGCAGGAGTATCCATACTCATATCAAATAAAATAGATTTTAAGCCAAAGTTAATCAAAAGGGATAAAGAGGGACACTACATACTGCTCAAGGGAACCATACACCAACAAGACATAACAATCATAAATATATATGCCCCAAACAATGGTGCAGCTATGTTCATCAAACAAACTCTTCTCAAGTTCAAGAGTCTAATAGACCACCATACAATAATCATGGGAGACTTCAACACACCTCTCTCACCACTGGACAGATCTTCCAAACAAAAGTTGAATAAGGAAACTATAGAACTCAATAACACAATTAATAACCTAGACTTAATTGACATATATAGAATATACCACCCAACATCAAACAGTTACACTTTTTTCTCAGCAGCACATGGATCCTTCTCAAAAATAGATCATATATTATGTCATAGGGAAACTCTTAGACAATACAAAGGAGTAGAGATAATACCATGCATCCTATCTGATCATAATGGAATGGAACTGAAAATCAACGATAAAAGAAGGAAGGAAAAAGAATATATCACTTGGAGAATGAACAATAGGTTACTGAATGATCAATGGGTTATAGAAGACATCAAGGAGGAAATTAAAAAATTCTTAGAGATTAATGAAAACACAGACACAACATATCGGAATCTATGGGACACATTGAAAGCAGTTCTAAGAGGAAAATTCATTGCTTGGAGTTCATTCCTTAAAAAAAGAAAAAACCAACAAATAAATGATCTCATACTTCATCTCAAAATCCTAGAAAAAGAAGAGCAAAACAACAGCAAAAGAAGTAGAAGGCAAGAAATAATTAAAATCAGAGCTGAAATCAATGAAATCGAAACAAAAGAAACAATTGAAAAAATTGACAAAACTAAAAGTTGGTTCTTTGAAAAAATAAACAAAATCGACAGACCCTAGCCATGCTAGCGAAGAGAAGAAGAGAGAGAACTCAAATCACTAACATACGGGATGAAAGAGGCAATATCACAACAGACACTTCAGAAATACAGAAGATAATCAAAAATTATTTTGAATCCTTATACTCCAATAAATTAGAAGATAGTGAAGGCATAGATAAATTTCTTAAGTCATATGATCTGCCCAGATTGAGTCAGGAGGATATAGACAACCTAAACAGACCAATATCAATTGAGGAAATAGAAGAAACCATCAAAAGACTACCAACTAAGAAAAGCCCAGGACCGGATGGGTATACAGCAGAGTTTTACAAAACCTTTAAAGAGGAACTAATACCAATACTTTTCAAGCTACTTCAGGAAATAGAAAAAGAGGGAGAACTTCCAAATTCATTCTACGAGGCCAACATCACCCTGATACCTAAACCAGACAAAGACACTTCAAAGAAAGAAAACTACAGACCAATATCTCTAATGAACCTAGATGCAAAAATCCTCAATAAAATTCTGGCCACTCGGATACAAAGGCACATCAAAAAAATTGTGCACCATGATCAAGTAGGATTCATCCCTGGGATGCAAGGCTGGTTCAATATAAGGAAATCAATAAATGTTATTCACCACATCAATAGACTTAAAAATAAGAACCATATGATCATCTCGATAGATGCGGAAAAAGCATTCGACAAAGTACAGCATCCCTTTATGTTCAAAACTCTAGAAAAACTAGGGATAACAGGAACATACCTCAATATTGTAAAAGCAATCTATGCTAAGCCTCAGGCTAGCATCATTCTGAATGGAGAAAAATTGAAGGCATTCCCTCTAAAATCTGGAACAAGACAGGGATGCCCTCTCTCACCACTTCTGTTCAACATAGTTCTCGAAACACTGGCCAGAGCAATTAGACAGACGAAAGAAATTAAAGGCATCAAAATAGGAAAAGAAGAACTTAAATTATCACTATTTGCAGATGACATGATTCTATACCTAGCAGACCCAAAAGGGTCTACAAAGAAACTATTAGAGCTAATAAATGAATTCAGCAAAGTGGCAGGATATAAAATCAACACGCATAAATCAAAGGCATTCCTGTATATCAGCGACAAATCCTCTGAAATGGAAATGAGGACAACCACTCCATTCACAATATCTTCAAAAAAAATAAAATACTTAGGAATCAACCTAACAAAAGAGGTGAAAGACTTATACAATGAAAACTACAGAACCCTAAAGAGAGAAATAGAAGAAGATCTTAGAAGATGGAAAAATATACCCTGTTCATGGATAGGCAGAACTAACATCATCAAAATGGCGATATTACCAAAAGTTCTCTACAGGTTTAATGCAATGCCAATCAAAATCCCAACGGCATTTCTTGTAGAAATAGAGAAAGCAATCATGAAATTCATATGGAAAAATAAAAGACCCAGAATAGCAAAAACAATGCTAAGCAGGAAGTGTGAATCAGGCGGTATAGCGATACCAGACTTCAAACTATATTACAGAGCAATAGTAACAAAAACAGCATGGTACTGGTACCAAAACAGGCGGGTGGACCAATGGTACAGAATAGAGGACACAGAAACCAATCCACAAAACTACAACTATCTTATATTTGATAAAGGGTCTAAAAGCATGCAATGGAGGAAGGATAGCATCTTCAACAAATGGTGCTGGGAAAACTGGAAATCCATATGCAACAAAATGAAACTGAATCCCTTTCTCTCGCCATGCACAAAAGTTAATTCAAAATGGATCAAGGAGCTTGATATCAAATCAGAGACGCGCCGTCTGATAGAAGAAAAAGTTGGCTACGATCTACAGTCGGTGGGGTCGGGCTCCAAATTCCTCAATAGGACACCCATAGCACAAAAGTTAATAACTAGAATCAACAAATGGGACTTACTCAAACTAAAAAGTTTTTTCTCAGCAAAAGATACAATAAGAGAGGTAAATAGAGAGCCTACAACCTGGGAACAAATCTTTACTCCTCACACTTCAGATAGAGCCCTAATATCCAGAGTATACAAAGAGCTCAAAAAATTAGACAATAAGAGAACAAACAACCCAATCAACAAATGGGCCAAGGACCTGAACAGACACTTCTCAGAGGAGGACATACAGTCAATCAACAAGTACATGAAAAAATGCTCACCATCTCTAGCAGTCAGAGAAATGCAAATCAAAACCACCCTAAGATACCATCTCACTCCAGTTAGATTGGCAGCCATTATGAAGTCAAACAACAACAAGTGCTGGCGAGGATGTGGGGAAAAGGGTACACTTGTACATTGCTGGTGGGACTGCAAATTGGTGCAGCCAATTTGGAAAGCAGTATGGAGATTTCTTGGAAAGCTGGGAATGGAGCCACCATTTGACCCAGCTATTCCCCTTCTCGGTCTATTCCCTAAAGACCTAAAAAGAGCATGCTACAGGGACACTGCTACATCGATGTTCATAGCAGCACAATTCACAATAGCTAGACTGTGGAACCAACCTAGATGCCCTTCAATGGATGAATGGATAAAAAAAATGTGGCATTTATACACAATGGAGTATTACTCTGCATTAAAAAATGACAAAATCATAGAATTTACAGGGAAATGGGTGGCATTAGAGCAGATTATGCTAAGTGAAGCTAGCCAATCCCTAAAAAACAAATGTCAAATGTCTTCTTTGATATAAGGAGAGTAGCTAAGAACAGAGTAGGGTCGAAGAGCATGAGAAGAAGATTAACATTAAACAGGGATGAGAGGTGGGAGGGAAAGGGAGAGAGAAGGGAAAATGCATGGAAATGGAAGGAGACCCTCAGAGGTATACAAAAGTACATACAAGAGGAAGTGAGGGGAAGGGGAAAAATAATACAAGGGGGACAAACGAATGTCAGTAAAGGGGGCAGAGAGAGAAGAGGGGAGGGGAGGGGAGGGGAGGGGAGGGGAGGGGAGGGGGGATAGTAGAGGATAGGAAAGACAGCAGAATACAACAGACACTAGTATGGCAATATGTAAATCAATGGATGTGTAACTGATGTGATTCTGCAATCTGTATATGGGGTAAAAATGGGAGCTCATAACCCACTTGAATCAAATTGTGAAATATGATATATCAAGAACTATGTAATGTTTTGAACAGCCAACAATAAAAAAAATATATATATATATATATATATATATATATATATATATATATATATATATAATGAAAGAGGCAATAAAAAAAAAAAAGAATTAAGAGGGGCTGAAGTTGTGGCTTGGTGGTAGAGCACTTGCCTAGCATGTGTGAGGCCCTGGGTTCGATTCTCAGCACCACATATAAATAAATGAATAAAATAAAGGTCCATCAACATCTAAAAAAAATATTTTAAAAAAGAGAGAATTAAGAGAGCTATATACTGACAAAATTAAAAACCTAGATAAAATACTTAGAAAAATGCAAACTGCCAAATTTGGCACAAGAATAAATAATAAATTTGAATATACAATAAGCATAAAGGAAATTGAATCCTCTGGCATCAGCCTTCCAAGTCCCTGGAATTTTAGGCATACACCACCACATCCCGTCAAGCTGTTTTGGTTTTTGTTTGTTTTTGTGTGTGTGTGTGTGTTGTTTTTAAGAAATTTAAATTTACTCCAAGTTTATATGGGGGTGTAAAAGTCCAAAAATAGCTAAGACAATTGAAAAACAGAGGGATAAATAGGAGAGTTTACCAAATAGTAAGACATACTATAAAATCATAGCCATAAAAATATGGTAGTTCTGTCACAAGAAAAACATAAAACTAATGAAAAAGAACAGGAAAATCAAAGTCAGGAACCTAACATACACTAAAGATGGCACCATAAATGATTAAGAAAAAATAAATTATTCAGTGGCTTTTTAAAGAAAACAGCTAATCAAGTGGAGAAAAATAAAAGAAGATTCCTCTGTAACACCTTAATCAAAGGTAGATTCCAAATTGATTATACATGTACATGTGAGAGGTGAAATATTAAAATGTTAATAGAAGAAAACATAGAAAATGTCTTTGTTATCTAAGAAACAAAATGATGGTTTTTATTATCTCAAACTTAATTATTATTTTAAACAAAAGATACCCAAAATGAAGTAAGAGAGTAAAATATTTTATTTAAGCTGACAAGTGATTAATATATACCATATATAAATCCTGCAAATCAATAAGATAAAGAAAACAAGCCAAATAGGATAAATGTGCAAAGGTTATGAATGGGAAATTTATGAAAGAGAAAACCAAAAAGTGTAGTATATAGAAAAGCTTTCCAATTCATTGGATATCTGCTCTAGTCGTGCAAGCTCTGACTATTGCATGAATTTAGAACCACATCACTATTACCCAAAGTCCACAACTTACATTAGAGTTCACTGTCAGTGTTGTATAGCCTATGGGTTTCAACAAATGTATAATGACATATATTCATCATTATAATGTGGTACATAATAATTTGACTGCCCTTAAAATATTCTGAGTTCAGCCTATTCATCTCTGAATAGAATAACAGATCTTTTTACTGTCCCCATAATTTTCCCTTTTCAAAATTTCATACAGATGGAATCATACAATATGCAGCCTTTTCAGTTTGGCTCCTTAATTTAGTAAAATGCACTTCATGTTCCTGCATGTCTTTTTGTGGCTTGATAGTTCATTTCTTTTAGACCTGAATGATATTTCATTGTCTGGATATATCACAATTTATCTGTTTGCCTACCAAAAAACATCTTGGTTGCTTTCAAATTTGGGCAGTTATAAGTAGAGCTGTTACAAATACACATGGGCAGATTTTTTTGTATATATGTGAGTTTTTAACTCCTTTCAATAAATTCCAAGAAGCATGACTGCTAGATCATATGATTAGAACACAGTTTTCCAAGAAACTGTTACACTATCTTCCTAAGTGGCTGTACCATTTTGCACTCCAATCAGCAATTAATGAGAGTTCCTGTTGCTCCACATCCTTGACAGCATTTGTTATTATCAAGGCATAAATTTTTCAAGACACACAGAAATCCCTAAGTATTAAAAGAAAAATTGAAAAATTATACTTCATAAAAATTTAGAACTTCTGTTCATTAAAAGCCATCATTAAAAATGAGGACACTAGGATAAAATATTTACAATGCATGTAGCCAACAAAGGATTGATATCCAGAATATAAAAATAACTCCTATAAATTAATAACAAAAAGGCAAAAAAAGTTATTGGAAAATAAAAGAACAGACACTACACAAAGAAATACATACAAATGGTCAATAAGCCATAAAAGCTTTCTCTATCCCTTTAGTCATGAGGGAAATGCAAATTAAAACCACAAGGAGTTACCATTTCATATCTACTAAGATGACTAAAATTAAAATGACAGTGGCAAATGTTAATGAGGAAATGGAATAAGAGGAGAATTTCATGTTGCTGGAAATATGGTAAAATGATGAAAACATTTTGGAAAATTACAGTTTCTTATAAAGTTAGACATACATCTACTCTGATTCAGCCATTTCTCTCCTAAATATCTACCTGGAAATAAGTGAAACATTTGTACGTATATACACACACACATACACACACACACACACACACACACACACACAAAGACTAGTACATAAGTGTTTAAAGCAATATTATTCACAATAGGTAATAAACTGGAAACAATCCAAAAGCCCATCAACAAGAGGAGTATATATGTAAATTATGTTTTAGTAATATAATAAAATACTACACAGCAATAAAAAGTGATAAGCTATGATAACACACAGCAATTGAATGAATCTGAAAAACTAGGTTGAGCAAATGAAGTAAAATATACCAAAATACAGACCGAATAATTCCCTGTATATAAAGTTAAAACACAGGCAAAATAATTTATGGTGGCAGAAATTACAACCCTGTTTACATAGGAGGGTTGAGAGTTGACTAGCTAGATACATCAAGGAACTTTGTGGGGTGATAGACATGTTCTATATCTTAATCATGGGTATCTGCTCTGTGTAAACTTTAACAGAGCTTGTGTCACTACAGGGGAAAGATTGAGGAAAGCAGCAGTAAGAAAACATACATTGTAAACTTTGAGTTACATTGTAAACTTCTGAGTCAGCTTCAACATTAAAGAGAGGCTCGAAATCATTCATCCAGAAATTTTTGGCAAGTAGAAACTTTCATTAAACTCTCCATTTTTTCCTTTTTCTTTCTTTTTTTTTCTTTTTATTACACAGGTTAACTATTCCTTATCTGAAGTGTTTGGGACCATAAGTTTATTGGATTTGGGATTTTTAAATTTTGGAAGATGTGCATATATAATGTGATATCCTAGGAATGGGATCCAAGTATAAACACAAATTCTTTTGTGTTTTATATACAGGTTATGCACATAACCTGAAGGTAATCTTATATGATATTTCTAGTGGACCTGCTGTTTTCATGGCAACATGTCATGTGAGGTAAAGTATGAAATTTTCCACTGTGGCATCATATTGGTGCTCAATAGTTTCATTTTGGAGCATTTCAGATTTTGGGCTGCAGGATTAGTGATGTTCAACCCCTATTTTCCTTCCAAATAGTGAAAAAAAAAATTTTTTAATTAGTATATGAAGCTCAGAACAGAACCAGAGTTTTATTAATAGTAAGTAATTAAAAACACAAGATGTAATATGACTGTCCTTTTATCTTTTAGCAATGCTTGTGAATCTGTTATAAATGTAAATGAAGTCCCTCATATTTCACTGACTGATCTCATCTCTCCTTACTTAAATAATTATAAGCACTGCCTAATTCCCTTATGAAAGTCAAATTATAACTGTTATCCTCATTTCACTTCCAAAGGGTTACTTTTTAAAGCCTTAGTAACCAATTTAAATGTATTTAGTGGTCATCATTAGTCATTTTATATCGTGTCTGTTCTATTACTAATTTTTTAAAGTATAACATCATTTAGTTGTCTATATCCTATCATCAATTATTTTTCCAAGCAGGATTCATCAATACCCTAGGATTATGCATACCGGAAATGTCTTTCTGTTATACTAATATGGGGAAAAGAATGGGTATTAAAATTCTTTCCTCTGAACTCTTTGTAAAAATTACTTCACTTTTCTGGCATTTAATGCTGCTATGAATAAGCCTGAAGCCAAACTGATATTTTCTCCTTGTTAGTTGACTTCTTTCTTTGCTTCGTTGACTATGAAAGATTTTTCTTGACATTAAAATGTAATAATTTTACCAGGATATCCCATGTTACTCATTGCATATTCCTTTTTTTCCTATAGAGTAGATGATTTCTAAATTTCAGGACATTTTTCTTCTGTTATTCCTTTATATGTTTTCCTTTCTCCATTTCTTCTACTTATTTAAATAAATTATGGTCTGCTTCTGTTGGATTTTCTTTCTGTCTTACATGGCTATCATCTCTTTAGTTTATGATCTAGTTGATTTGTTGACACTTTTTTTCTTTCCGTTTGTGAGATTTTTCTCAAGACTGTTCTATATGTCCTTGACTTTTCTTTCCCAACAATATCCTATTTCTTAATTTGTTAAAAAGAATTTTTTCCAGAGCTCTGCTAGCTCATTCATTATGCCTCTCACTAATTATTTCTTTCTTGAACTCCCTCTTCTTTTCCAGAGACAATTTTCCCATTAATTTCTCTAAAAACATGAAGAAGAAGGTATTTACCTGAAATCTCTTCATTGGGATAATTCAGCTGAATTATAATCTTTATCTGTTTTATCATTTTCTTCTCTTTTTTTAAAAGGTGTCTGAAAATAGTTCTCTTGATGAATCTTTTCTGCTTATTATTCAATGTTTAGTATAATTCTAATCAAAATGAATGGTCTTTAGTAAAAACAGTATGTTGAAGAGCAATCTTGGGCAGCTGGCAAGTTTAGTTTTAGTACATTTTGTCTTATCATTTCCAATCAAGTCTTTTAGGGGAAGATTTCCTTTCAATTTTAAGACTTGTTCCCTCAGTGTAGACACATTTCCCTGGATCAAGATGAGGAAGCCTAACAGTTCACATACCTTCTGCTCTTTTGGTTGGTGACTGACAGCTCATGGACTCTGGCAAGAACTGCAAAGCTGATTGTAGCTTCCCTTGTCTTTATCCAGGTAGTTTCCCCAGGTTAGAAAATCTAAAGAGCAATATATTCACCTTCCAGAATCTTCTTCCATTAGTTAGAAGTTTCTCTATATTTAATAGAAACCCTCCATAACTTATTTGGCATTTTTTCTTAGCTTCATTATAGATGAATATTCTTTTTTCTAGTTGAAGGGAAAGTGAGGAACAAGAGATGGGCAAGTGAGCAGTGAAAGACAGAGACCAGGCAGAGATACACCCGAGAGTTTATTTGTCAGAGATGATAAATAAAGGCCATCTCTCTATAGCGGAGAGAGGCAAAACAGGATTGGGTTCTGGGACTTTTATGGGGCAGGCTCAGAAATCATAGCCAGGTGGGTCCTGATGCAGGTGGTTAGGGGTTAGGTTAGTATGAGGGAGTGCTGAGCCTTTCTCAGAAACGCCCTTGGGCAGGAAAGCAAAATTTTTTCCTTAAAATGGAGGCTGTCACTTAAGATGGCTGTCCAGATGCTAAGCAAGGACCTTATACTAGTATTTGTGTCCAATATGATAGTTTAAAAAGAAGAAGAAGAAGAGGAGGAGGAGGAAGAGGAGGAGGAGGAGGGTGTGTGTGAGAGAGAGAGAGAGAGATATGCTGGGGACCAGGGCCTCAAACATGCTAATATGATAGATTTTAAGGAGAGCATGGGAATAAATAGTATTTGATTCCACTGTCTTTACTGGGACTCTTCCTTTATTTTTTATATGTCTGACTCTTCTACTATACTGGGTTCCCTTTAATGGCAGGGATCATGTCTACAGTGGGTATACCTTAAGTCTAATACAGAGGGGTATACAGTAAATGTTCACTGCAGGAAGGAATGAATTACTAAAATATTGAATGATATTGTTTATGTGCTAAAAGCTAACCTATTTATTAGGTGTATCATATAAGAGCAAATATTACAGGTAATGGGAGTTGAGATGGTCAACAAGTATCTGTTTGTTTTGTTTTCTTTGGGTACACAATGTTAATGAAATAGATAGAAAGATAAATAAAACAAATGGAAGCCCGAGCCCCATGTTCTCTCCATGTAGAGACAATATCACTATTCACAGGTTCCATATTTGTAAAACCACCCACTGGTTAAAATTATTTGTAATTCCCAAATAAATGTAGAACTTTCCTAGTCATTCAAGAGCTACGCAGAGCAGGAAAAAAAAATATATTTCCTTGATGCATATGACTCCAGTTGAGGCAGAACAAAGCAACACTGCCTCCTCATTTCAGCTCTCATACTGTAAATAAGTGTTCTTTTTGTGGTCTATTTACTAGTATGATTTTTATATTTTTCTTTCTTTGTTAGTGATTTCACTGCCTAAAATGGCTTCCAAGCCTAATTCTGAAGTGCTTCTTACATTCTTAAGTGCAAGAAGGTTATGATGTACCTTAGGGCAAAAATATGTGCATTAGATAAGCTTCACTCAGGTATGAGTTACAGGTGAGGCTGTCTATGAGTACAATGTTAACGAGTCAACAATGTCTATCAAACAAAATACCTTTAGCAGAATCACAAATAAGACAAGGTTATTGCTATAATTTGGGTGTTGAATGTCCCCCAAAAGAAGGCCTATGTGTTAAAGGCTTGATCCCCAGAGCAGTGCTACTGGGAGGTAGTGAAACTTTTAGGAGGTAAGGTCTGATGAGAGGTCCTTAAGTCATTGGGGGTGTGCCCTTGAAGGGGATAATGAGACCCTGACCCCTTCCTCTCTGACCGTAAGGTGAGCAGTTTTGTTCTACCACAGGATCCCCACCATGATGTGTTGCCTTGTTACTGGCCCAAAGCAACAGGGCCAACTGAACCTGTAAAACTGTGAGCCAAAATAAACCTTTTCTCTTTTTTAAGTTGATTATCTCAGTCTGTTGCTATAGTGGTAGAAAGCCAAGGAACACAGTTTTGTATTAATCACTTAATGCAAATATTGAGAACAGAGCCTTACAGAAACCTGTCTTTCTTGTAGGAGCAATAATTCAATATTTTATAATTCAGTGTTTGCAGTGCATTCTAGAATATTTACTACCAAAATAACAAGAATAACCTATCTTATGCCTTCCCATGGATTTAAAAATCATATATAAGCTAAATATTCCCAAAGTTTTATCTTCAGCTGGACAAATCACCTGAGGATCAAACTCAAACTGCCTTTTAATATCTTTACTAAGATATGTAACAAGTGTCTGGGTCTCAATGTAGGCTCAAAACAGAATCTTGATTTTTGTCCTTCCCACAAAAGTGTTTCCCCCCAGTCTTCCCTAAATCTGTAAATGCCAACTTCTTTTACCTACTTGCTCAAGCCAAAACAAAGTCATCCTTAATTCTTCTCTGTCACCTCTTCATATCTCCAACATCAAGTCCCGACAGCTCTACTTCTCTCCAAATTCATGTACTTATCTCTGTGTCCATTGCTACCATCTCAGTTCAAGCCACTATTATTCCTCTCCTATGTTTCTGCAAGAACCATCCACCTATCTGAC
The DNA here is from genome assembly GCF_047511675.1 of Marmota flaviventris. Lineage (NCBI taxonomy): Eukaryota > Metazoa > Chordata > Mammalia > Rodentia > Sciuridae > Marmota > Marmota flaviventris. Next base: position 69,847,889 of record NC_092512.1, read on the forward strand.
TGCTTCCACTCTGGATCCCTACAATTCTTCACACAGAAGCAAAAATAATGTGTTTAAATGGGGATCAGACTGTTACTCTCCTGCTTAAAATTTTCCATCGTCTCATTGTACTAAGGACAAATTCAAACATTTTATTTTAGTTCATAAGCCTCTAAACAACCCATCCCTACCAATCTCTGCAATCTTACCCACCCCCACTATCCTCCCCTTACTTAACTGTGTTCAGCAAAACTGATTTCATTTCTGTGACCTGATCACCCCAAGATATGCTGTCAGATTTTGCAAATAAAAACATAGAATGGCCAGTTCAACTTCATATTTTAAAGGATTTTTCTACTATGAGGTATACAATATTTGGGGCATACTTATACCAAAAAAGAATATCAATTTTTATCTGAAATTCATCTGGGCATCCCGTACTTTACCAGGCAAGGCTTTCTCTGTCCTAGTTTCTTTGTACTTGTTGCTATTCCCTTTTCTGGAGCTCTCTACTCCCAGCTCATAGAAATGACTTTTCTTTGTCATTCCAACCACAAATCAAATATCACCTCCTCAGAAGAGCATTCCCTAGTCACCAAATTTACAGGTTCCCTATACAAATGTCTCCCTGACCCAGGCACTATCTCATAAGCATTTTTTTTCCTTCTTGTATTTAAGCTTTATTGAGGCAGGGACTTTGTCCCTTCTATTTACTCTTGTAATCCTCATTGCCTACAACAGTGTCTGGTATGTAATAAATGTTCAATAAGCATTTGCTTAATAGATGAATGAACACCTCCTGACATACTAGCCTAATCAACATTTAAATAAACTGTAGTGAATACAAAATGAGTCAGACTTTTATTTCTTTGAAGAGGGCAGGGGACCATCTTTAGAAGTAGCCATATAAACTTAACACATTACTTGAATCACAGCTGTACCAGAATTATTTTAGTTATTGATTTCTCATTGGAAATATAATAAGAAATAAAGTATTCGTCAACTTTCTGTTGCTGTGACAAAATACCTGAGATAATCAACTTAAAAAAGAGAAAGGTTTATTTTGGCTCATGGTCTCAGAAGTTTCAGTCCATGGTTAGCTGGCTGAGCTGCTTTTGGACCTGTGGCAACCACACCTTCAACACATGGGCTTTTGGAAGACATTCAAGATTCAAACTATGGTAGAAAGAAAACAGCAATTCTAATTTTGGGCAACCTAAATCTTTCAAATTATTTATTCTCCCTTTTGGGAAAAAAAAGCAAGCTTAGAATATTTAAGAAATCAAAGAAAGTTGTTACTAACTGGATGGTTAATAATTGCTTCTTTGAAGTAACATATTAAACATAAGTAAAATGTTTGGCATAATAAAGGTCTATTTTATGTAGGCTTTAGGGACAATTTGAAGTAAACCTCTTGAATATAAATCAATATATCTCTATTTCCATTTTTAAAAATAATAATAGCTAGTACTTATATCATATTCTAAGTTTTTTAAAAATATTTTCAAATGTATAAGCTCTGTAGATCATTCTAAGTAATCAACTTTAACCTAGACCACAATTTTTCTATATTCAACTATTATAATCAAATTTAATATTACCTTTATTTTTATGGTATTACCATAGAAACCCCCAGGTATAATATTGTTCCTATTGGAAAAATATTATGTGATTGACAATAATCTGTCTATAAAACAATTTACAAGAATGCTTTGCTGCAAAAAAAATGACAACTGCCTTCAAAAGCCAGCTTTTTAATTCTAAAGCCCTACTGATTTTCATTTACTTGGCTCAAAATAGTATTGATGCATATTAATTAGAATTTCCTCATTTCTACTTTTTGCCTTCATTGCCAAAAGAAAACTAATTATTAGTTATTTAGAAAATTTTCAGTGAAAGAGAATGCCAGAAAAGATATTGTACAACACACATACAGATTTCTTAAGAGCATAGCCTTCTGTTCTCATACATTATACCCATATCACTTAGTTCCAAGCTTTCAAGCTGAACAGTCTAATTCCTCTTCAAGACAGTTCAATAGAGACCCAGTCTGAGTTACTCCCCTAATGACTGAGAGTGGTTAATACCTTTGGCACAGGGGTAATTTCATCTAGGATATGGGAGCAGTTTCCTTTGCTTCTTCATCTTAATCTTCAATTCTCTCTCAGTGCTATGCCAAACTTTAGCATACATTCAAGAGTCAGAGCTGCTGAATTAATTGTCATTGCTCCAAGCACACCGGCAGTCTGGCAGCTGACAGAACCACGTGACCACAAAATGGATAATTTAGAACATCAGTCCATTGTGGTGTGTCCCCAAAGGGAAAATGACCGGAAAAGGCCAGTCTCAATTTATCCTTGGCCTTTTATGACGTCCTTATAACACTTGACTCAATACATTTGTATTCTCTTTGTGCCAAATAATACAACTAGTCAGCCCAGAGAGTTAATCGTTCCAATTTACATGAGCTTTATCACTAAGACCCTCAGATGATCACAGATATTGTTTCAACTCTAAACTCATCCACTCACACTGACATCTTCCTATCCCTAACTGCATAAAGTAAAACAGCCTTGTCTTTTTTTCATTGGGGTATCTCTTCCATAATGCCCTGATGCCATCAGCCCTGCCCCCAGTTAAAGAGGCAGAGAAGATTCTGACAGCTATCCATCTGATTCAGACTAGGAGACCTGAAGACTCATTCACTCACTCACTCACTCATTCATTCATTACAAAGTGTCAGACATTTAATAGTGTGGGACAACAGAGATGATTCAGAATCAAGATTTATCCTACTCTGAAGGGGCTCAGAAGTAAGGGTTGACTGCCTACTGGTAGAGATAAAACCTACATCTTTTTTTTTAGTTGTAGTTGGACACAATACCTTTATTTTACTAATTTTTTTTTAATGTGGTGCTGAGGATTGAACCTAGTGCCTCAAATGTGCTAGGTGAGCACTCTACCACTGAGCCACAACCCCAGCCCCAAAACCTACATCTTAAAAACTACTATAATATCAGGAGAGAATGGGATACAATCCATTGAAAATGAAAACCTCCATAGAGAGTGAAGACAAACAGTTCTTGAGTGCTAGCTGATGGATCTGACAAAGCTTCATAGAGAAGATGGATTTGTGGATAAGTAGGGTTTGGGTGTTGGTGAAGGAAGGGCACTGAAGCTGAGCTGTGGCCCTACCAAAGGCTCAGTGTTGAGACAAGGCACCAGAGTATATATCATCTCCTCAGGGTTTAGAAAGCAACAAGAATCATGGACTTAGAATCAATGCCATGGGTCATGCCCTAGCTTTTCTAGCTTTTGGACCTATAACCTTAGTTGCTTTTTTGTTTCCAGTGCTGGGGAAAGAACCTGGGGCCTCACATATGCTGACCAAGCACTCTACAGAACTATATCCCCAGCCCTTATTTTATTTTATCTGAGATGGGTTCTCACTAAATTTCTTAGGGCCTCACTAAGTTGCTAAGGCTGGCCTCTAATTTACAATCCTCCTGTCTCAGTTTCCAAGTTGCTGAGATTACAGCCATGTGCCACCACACTCAGCAACCTTCCTTCACTTCTCTGAGCTTCAGTTTCCTTCTGTAAAATGGGTAAGATAATTAGTGTTCTAACTCACTTGCCATTGTGCATATTGGGCATGATTGTAGTTAAACTCACAAACCCTTTTTTCAAGACTGTTCTCCACATTTGCCCTGCATCCCTGCCTGATTTCTTCCCCCAGTTTCCCTTACTTTGCATTCAATAACCCATCTTCTTCCAATAGAAAAATAAAAGAATCTAATTAAGTATTTATCCTACTTCTTCCAAGACTGAGTATCGGCAGTATTATTTCCCTTTTGAAGATGGCTTCAGATTGACAATCTAGCTAAAACTATCCACTTGCTTTCATAAATTCCAGTGGGAAACACAAGGCTTCCAAATTCCAGAACATTGGATCTGGTATTTTTGGCTTTTCTTCAGTGCAATTTTACTGTGTTAAAAATGTAAATGAGATGACCTATTTATGGGTCAAAAGTCAAAGACATAAACATCCTCTATTTCTTCTGATGATTAAGTCAGATTTAAATTATAAATTTAAAGCAATTATATGTGTATAATAAGACTAACTCTAATACAAACATAATAATCATCATAGTAGAGCTGAAAAATACAAATATCCATGCACACTAAAATAGGCATACTGTTGATCTTGATCATATGGAATTATACATCAACAAAGGTACCTCTTCCTAAGGCAAAGAGATAAATAGAAAAAAAGGGAATTCTTAAGGGCATGGTTTATGCTTTTAATCTTTGTATTTCCAATACATGATTCAATGCCTAGCATATGATAAATAGTCACTAGAAGAATGGATGAAAGAGTGAAAACTGTACCTCTAATCCTTCCTAGTCCCAAATTCTATTAGAAACTGGAAATTCCATTTTGGGACTTTAAACTCAATAGGTTACAAACCAAATTCATATAACCCTCAAAAACATCCTCTTTTTATGATTTTCTATTAATTATACTGCCATTTTTAGAGTCACACAAGCTCAAATCTGCATTTGGTTCCTTGTCTCCGGTCCCTTCCCAGCAGTTTTCAATTCCTGTTGATGGTTTCTCTAGGATAATCCTCATATCTGTTTCTCCTTTTTTCATTCATCTCCATTGCTGATCTCTTAAGACCAGAGACCAGTGTTTCTTCTTATGACAGTGCTCTTTTGGCTTCCTGCTGATAGGTTGTCAGACCTATGTTCCATTGTCAGACAAGTTGTGTAAACTTTTAAAATTTTAGAAAATGCAAATAACCACTAAAAAGAAATCATTGTGATACTGCTAATCTTTGGGTATGTGTCATTTCAGATTTCTATACACTTAAGTTAATATCTGTCTTTATCAGTCTCATTTACAAATATCTTCTTTCAAAATTGAGATCTGTAAGGGGATAGGAGTGTGAGCTCAGTGGTAGAGCACATGCTTAACAGGCACAAAGCCCTGGGATCAATCTCCAGCACCCCCCCCCAAAAAAAATCTATATCTAAATTCTTTTCTCTAAAAAATATGTTTTGAGTATGTTTCTGTATTAACAAAGATACTGTCACATAATATCTTTAATTATAAAATAGTATTTTATTATTTGAATGCAACATTAAATAACTTCTCCTTCTAGGATATTTTGATTGGTTTCTTGGCCCATTTTCTGTTGCTAGTAATACAATGCTAAAGACTAGGTAAGTTATAAAGAAAAGAGCTTTATTTTGACTCACAGTTCTTGTCCAAGGTCAAAGGGCCACATTGGTGATGGTCTTCTTGTCGGCACAATCCCAAGGTGGCACAGACATCACATGGTAAGAGACAGGGAACGTGAAAGAGACCTAGCCAAACTAGATTTTAAGGCAGACCCACTCTTGCAATAACCCTTAATCCATTCATTATTAATCAAGTAATCAAAAGAATGATTAGTCCATTCATAAAGGCAGAGTTCTAATCTCCTCTTACAGATTCCATCTAGTCCAACCTCTTAATATCTTATAATGAGATTAATATTTAACGTGAGTTTCAGGGGGACAAATCATAATCAAATGATAGCAATTGGTTTAAATTTTTTAAAGACCATGACGTGTGTATGCACGCGTGCGCGCACATGTGTATATGTTTCTATGTATGTATCACTAATGATGCCTAGATTTTTACAACTTCCTACATAAAAATTACTAGGCTATTTCAATACTTCCAAAAAGGGCACCCCTAACAGCAGCCCATGAGAACTGACATCTCAATTTTTAATATCTGCTTATTTCCTGACCTTAATGCCCACTACGGCGTTAGGACTATAATTAAGAATTGACCAAATACTTTTTGATGCATGAACCAAATTCCTAACGCTGATATCTTATTCAAATGTCTCCCTATGTACTTTTCCTTACTACCTACCTATGAATGAAACCAAATTTTTATGTACATATATGAACACACAACCAGTAAAACTCAACATCATGTATAACCACAAGAATGGGAGCCTAATTAGAATAAGTTATACTCCGTGTATGTATAATATGTCAAAATATACTCTACAGTCATGTATATCTAAAAAGAACAAATAAAAAAAGAGGTGTAGCTTAGTGGTAGAGCACTTGCCTATCACATATGTGGCCCTGGGTTTGATCCCCAGCACCACAATATAAAAAAATACTTTAGATAAAAAGTAATAATAATCACTCATATATAATCCAGTTACCATTTACAATGAACCTAATATATGCTATGTCAAGAACATATCCTATTCTGTGAGGAATACTTTGTTATCACCAATTTATACATAGTGGTTAATAATTTTTTGTTATACCACTTCTCTTTCTAATAAAGTCTCACATATATAAGATGGCTATCTACATTTTCTGTTCAAAATTACGTATCATTAAAGTAGTAGGGAGGGAGGGTTAAGGGAGAATTATCCTTTAGGTATATAGCCTCTACACCTATGCCAGCTATGTTTATTATAGGAAATTAAACAAAATAATGTATCTCCACAAATAATATGACTCCTCAAACATAGATAACTGTTATTATTGTTATTTTTTAAAGTGGGTCATATTTGTGGAGAGCTTATTAAGTTTCAGGCACTGTTCTACAAATTTATTTAGTATCTGCTAAAAGCCAGGTGCAGTGCTAGGCAACAGAGCAGTGAGAAAAACAGGCCAACTCACTGGCTTCATGGAGCTTCCACTGAAGAAGGCACACAATTTGAAGATAAAGAAGGCAAGTATAAAGCAACTGAGACTGTAAAAGTCACAAACAAAAAAAGAAAAATAAAGCAGGAAAGGGGATAGGATATTCTCACTAATTCTCACAGCAACTGTATGCAGCACAGATTATTATCACATTTTAGAAACAAGAAATAAGGAAGCACAGGTTAAAGTAACTTGCTCAGATTTTATGGAACTAAAGAGATGAACTTTGGATTACCCAGGGGTCCCTTAGAGGCTTCAGATCCCCCATCTCATATAATCTCTAACCACCCCCACCCCAAGCTTTGAAATGGCTAATTGATGATTTCTTAGTCTTGTGTAAAGAGTCCTGGCACACAGTTTCAGAGTCCTAACACCTATCAAACCAACACATCACCATACAGTCACCTCAGCCACTGCTCTGTAGAAATGATCACCCCAGATAAGGTAGCCACTGCAATAAATAAAGAGTGGAACTGGAACATGATTTGCCAAAGCCAACCACAAAGACTGAATTATCATTCATTCTAAAAACAACCTTTGTAAACAGGTACTATTATCCCAATAGGGACACCAACATCTTTACAAACAGCAGAGACAAGTTGCTGACTTAATATCACCAACAATAGCTGATGCAGGGTTCCTGAAGCTAAAGTTGACAATGGCTCTCAGTGTGTGTCCTAATGCCTTCCCAGAGTCATATCCTCTTTAAAGAGTTGGCCAAAAGGACAGGTGGTTATGTCTAAAGTAATTTTTCACTCCCTAAACAGCATATTGGGCTCCCACCCCCATTCTTTGATTAACAGAGTTTCAAGGACTGTTCAGTCTCCAAGCCATTTTGCTTTAGGAAGAAGCTTTGATCTGAAAATAAGAAAAGTAGTTTCAGGGTTGTCATCAATAGAAAATTAGGGGATAAAAAGAAATCTATTTAAATGGCTTTTAAATATTCACAAGGAGAGCCATCGGTCTTTGCCCAGTGCTTCTCAGCTGTCTGCCTTGCCCAAAACCCTGTCATATCAGTATAATGACCACAGGCTGTGCCACATCAGCAAATGCTGAATCCAGTCACAAAAGTGCAGCCTAGGATGACCTGAGCTCTTGCCTGCGACAGGAACTTGTTTCTTTAGAAAAGGGTCTTTAACTGGCTTCTCTCAAACAACCCACAAAACAAGATGCTCTGGAGACCAACAAACACATAGAAATGAAAATCTTATTTAAAAGAAGCCTGTAATGGTATATAAGTTGGTATAATCTCTTTGCATACAGTTTGTGAAATGCATCAAAATTTAAAATATGGATTCCTTTTTAATCTAGCAGTTTCTCATATAAGGCACTTATCAGAACAAGTGTACAGACGTATAAGCAAAGGTATTTGTGGACACACTTTGTAACTTGAAAAATGGCAAAGTAAGTGTGCATCGATAGAGGAATAGTTAAATAAATTATAGTTCATCTATACAATGGTACCAATTATTCAGTGAGTGAAAAGAATAGGATACTTGTGTCTTAACAAGGAGAAGGGGCCACAAATACTTTTGTGCAAAAAAGTTGGATGCAAGGCAATATATACAGGATGACCCCATTTAAATATATAAAATTTATAGACATATGAATATATTTTCACTTAAAAAAACAGAATGATACACACCAAACAGCTCGCAGTTAACTCAGGGAAGTAGGATGGGGTTGGAGCTGGAAAAAAATAGTCCATCACTCTTTACTCCACACAGTTCTATTTCATAGAATTTTGACAAGCAAGTGATATTTATAAACTACAAATTTTTCTTTTGAGAAAAATTAAGCAAATCAGATACAGACACACTAACAAAGTTTTAAACATATAATTATACCTATCATTTCAGCCCTTTCAAAAGAATAAAATTTAATGTAGTAATAGAACTATGAAAACACTACTCTGGAATTCACACTACCCATTTGCTCTCAAATCATTTAACTTAATAAATATATACTAGGTGCTCAACCTTACCAACACAACCTTAGTTTTATTTTCTATAATTCCCTCATGAGCTGGTACAACTGCCTGATAGGCATTTTCACCTGGATGTTCCAATGGATTGAAAACTAACATGTCTAAAGCCAAATCTATCATCGTCCAAAATATTATGTCTTCTAAGGATGTTCTCATTTTCCCCACCAGCCAGGCTTGAAATTCTCATCCCTGTCAAGAATTCCTCTGTCTGGCTACCTTGGCAAATTGACGGTCAAATATTCTGTTCTTTATCCACAGTGTCTTACGTGACTTCCTTCTTTGCCATTCCCAAGGCCAGATCCTAAATGCAGATTTTCTACCTCAGTGTTACCTTGATCTTTATTACGTTACCTATAACACTGTTCTATGTACACTTGTGTGCCACCAAACTCTATCCCCACCCTACCCCACCCCCTTGACCCCTTATAGAACATAACCTCAAATGAAAGATCCATGTTCTTTTAATCTAAGCACCCAGCATCCAGCCTCACACACAGTGAGTGCTGGATCAATACCTTTTCAGTGAATAAACAGAAGTATTTAGTCTTATTTCTAACAAGTTTACCTTTTCCAATCTCATCATCTCCCACCCATTTTCTTTAATATTCCTCCCTAGTTGATCATTCAATAGCAGCAGCAGTAGCAGTAGCAGCAGCAGCATTGATAATTTGCTACTTCTCAGATGAGAGCATAATCCTTTCAAATTCATTTATGAATGGAATTTAAAGGGTTTGATTTTTATATATTCAGTGGTTTTCAAAGAAAACTTGAAAAATTCAAGGCTATAGAAACTAAAAAATATTCCAGTGGGCCTTAACCTTCCATTGAGACTCTTATAAACAGTAGAGATGAGCATTTCTGAATCACTAGTCCCTTAATTATCAATCTTTAAATATTATTTCATGAGGAAAATGCATATGCATTAGGAATGGAACCATGTAATTTACAAATCATTTTGAAATAGCTCTCTATGATTTTAGCTTATTAGGGGTTGTTATTATCCTATTACTCAGGGGTCATTAGCATATTCAGCTAGCAGTATGGATCACATAATATCAAGTGACAAGGGAAGAACATGAAGTATCCCAATTATGATTTCTTTTAAAAAGGGTTGTCATGACCTTCTCCCTGGAATATGAACTTCTTAAGTCTAAAAATGCTACCACCTTTTTCCATTAAAGGGGCTACCACGGGGGAAAGGGGAGATTATCTAAATAGAATTAATAGCTAACATTTACTTTATGCTTACTATGTGCCAGGCACAGTTCTAAATGCTTTATAATAATTCACAAAATCCATATGAGAAAAGCTTATTTTACACACAAGGAGACTCTGAATTCCCATTGAGGTTAGGTAACATGTCTGAGGTTGCGTAGCTTCTAAAAGACAACCCAGCTGTGGTGGATATGGAAATACACCACCCAGGTTCCCATTGAGAAAGGATTTGTGTCAGCCCTTAAGAGCGCTGTCAGTTCCTTCAGGCTCAGCCTCAGCTGCAGAGGGAGACTTGCCTAAGAGTACACCTTTCACAGGGCAGCCTGAACAAATGGCTAACAATAGAGCTAGAAGAATCTGCCCTTTTTTGTTCTCAGGAACAACTGTAATGCATAACATATACTCCAGAGTCCCCCATGGGGTTGGCCAAGGCTTTGCTGGACCTCCCCTATAATTCCACTCCTCCCTGGGCCCAAGTCTGCTTCGTTCTTCTCCTCTCCACAGGGGTTGTTCCCTATTGAGTTTTTTTGTTTTGTTTTGTTTTTTGTTTTTTTGCATGTCAAACTGTCCAGAACCTCAGCCCATGACATCAGGATTGAAACCTAGTTGTCTGACCCCACAGCCCTCACTCTTAACTCTCTATAGCCTTCCCAGATCAAACGACAGACAGAAGAAATCCATACATCATTCTAAAGCCTCAATCTTAGCTAATCATATCTATCTCTATTTATACCAAATATTTTTTAGAACTGTTAAGCATAAGTCACATAGTGCCACACTTTGGCCCAAATTCTAGAAGTAGGAGGGGGGGAAAAAAAAACTTGAAATATTTGCTATTCTCTAAGACAATATCAGATTCCAAAATATAGTTTTATGCATTTTTAAAACCCTGATATAGACCTATTTATTATTCTTAATTCCATAGTCATCTCCCCAATCTGTGTCCTGCTCTCTCCTTCTCTTCACTGTATACTACCCATTATTTAAATGTGGACTAAAGGTAGCCATGCTGACAAACTGTAAGGTTTCCACGCACTCTAAATGCTGACTGTACACTCACTGTCCTTATTCAAGTAACTTTAAACTTTTCAACTTTTTGTAGGAAAATTCTAATATGCAAAGGAAACTACAGTGAATTTACCTGCTTTTCTCCTAAATATTAATGGGACATCTTAGAAACAAAAGGTAAAAGAACAAACCGAGCCTAGAAGTTCCTGGAGAATTTTGCTAATATCACAAGCTCCTGGGTAGAACACAAATATACCTCCCCAATTCTCGTGGAATGGTCAGATAGGCAGTGATTCATGTTTAAGGTGAAGTATATTGTTGAAAACCCCCAAAATACTCACCCTTTAATACACATTCATTTTTTGGATTTCATATTTATAATGTTTATAATAATGCAAATAGAGAAGAAATTGCTAAAAGTGCTAGTACCTATTCTTTATGGTTCACCAGGAGAGTTCACCTAAGTCATTTCTGATTTCTGTTTCTTCACTGCTGAGGACCCACAGACAGCTCTGTTCACTCTCAGGAAAGAATTAGTCAATGCCCACAGAAGGTGGGCATTTTTTGATGAGAAACAAGCCAATATTTCTCAACCTCATGGGTCAAAAATCAAATTATTAACACTAGAGATAATGCACCAAGATAAAGAACATAAATAACTTAAATTTTTTTTAAACAATTAAAAGAGTACATAATCAGAAGGAAAGAGACTGGGAGAGAAGACAATAGCAGATGAAATATCCCAACACATTTTTAGAAGATGGAAATCAGGCAAAAGCTAACTGTCTTAAAAGAGTGGACAAAATTCTAACTTCTTACTTTCAGAAAGTGAATTCAGGACAGACCAAAGCTCTGCACAGTCACTGAGAAGCTCAGTGGGGATGAGGCTAAAAACAGGCAGACACCTTAAAAAACCTGGACCGATGGGCTCATTTCCAGCTTCCTTCCTCTATACAGCACAGCAAGAAGATAGAGAGAGGACTGTGGGAGAGGCCTTGAGTCAGGGAAAAATGGAACTAACATATACTGTCTGATACGTTGAAGATCTTAGAAAATATATAAGCTGCTGCCAGCATAATATAGCACCCAGTTTTATACTAAACTATTTTTATAAGTAGGAGTACACTCTAAAATAACAATAGATATATAGTACAGTAAATACATAAATCAATAACATAGTCATTTTTACCATGATCAAGTATTAGACACCATCAATAATTATATATGCTATACTTTATCCAGCTGACAGTGCAGGAAGTTTACTTACCCCAGCATCACCACAAACACCAGAGGAACACACAACACTAGAAAATTACAATGGTGAGTTTAAGCCATTAACATTCAGGGTTATTATTGAAACTTGATTTGTATTCCCAGCCATTTTTGTTTATTTTTGGTATTTAACTTGACTTGGTTTTGCTTTGATTATTTTTTCCTTTAGTGTAATACCTCACTCTGCTGATTTTCATCATTGTTTTTAATTTCCTCTTCATGGGATATTTTGCCGAGGATGTTCTGTGGTGCAGTCTTTCTAGTTGTAAACTCTTTTAACTTTTGTTTATCATGGAAGATTTTTATTTCATCATCAAACCTAAAGTTTAATTTTGCTGAATATAAGATTCTTGATTGGAATCCATTTTCTTTCAGAGTGTGGTATATGTTGTTCCACAATCTCCTGGCTTTGAGGGTCTGGGTTGAATAATCTGCTGAGATAAGAATTGATCTCCCCCTATATGTGATCTGATTCCTCTCTCTTGTGGCTCTTAAGATTCTATCCTTATTCTGTATGCTAGGCATTTTCATTATAATGTGCCTTGGTGTAGATCTTTTGTAATTTTGTACATTTGGTGTCCTGTAAGCTTCTTGTATTTGGTTTTCCAATTCATTCTCCATGCTTGGGAAATTTTCTGATATTATCTCATTGAAGACACTGTGCATTCCTTTGGTTTGAAACTCTGCCTTTCCCTATCCAAATAACTCTTATATTTGGTCTTTAGAGGCTGTCCCATAATCCTTGGATGTTCTGTTTATGGTTTCTTACTATCTTCACTGTGTGGTCAACTTTATTTTCCAGATTGTATACTTTGTCTTCATTATCTGATATACTTTCTTCCAAGTGATCTAGTCTGTTGGTTATGCTTTCTATTGAGTTTTTTATTTGGTTTATTGTTTTTTTTTTCATTTCAAGGATTTCTGACTGGTTTTTTTTTTCAGTCTCTATCTATTTCTTGAAGTATAAAAAACTCAAAAATCTTAACACAAAAAAACAAATAACCTAATCAATAAATGGTCCAAATAACTGAACAGATACTTCTCAGAAGATGATATACAATCGATCAACAAATATATGAAAAAATGTTCAACATCTCTAGCAATTAGAGAAATGCAAAATCCCACTACTCTAAGATTTCATCTCACTCCAGTCAGAATGGCAGCTATTAAGAATACAAACAACAAGTATTGGCAAGGATGTGGGGGGGAAAGCACCCTCACACATTGCTGGAAGGACTGCAAATTGGTGCAGCCAATATGGAAAGCAGTATGGAGAATCCTTGGAAAACTGGGAATGGAACACCATTTGATCCGGCTATCCCACTTCTCAGTCTGTACCCTAAGGACTTAAAAACAGCGTACTACAGGAAAACAGCCACATCAATGTTTCTATCAGCACAATTCACAATAGCTAAACTGTGGAAGCAAACTAGATGCCCTTCAGTAGGTGAATGGATAAAGAAAATGTGATATATATATATATACATATATATATACACACACACACACACACACACACACACACAATGGAATATTATTTAGCATTAAAAGAATAAAATCATGACATTTGCAGGTAAATGGATAAAGATGGAGAATATAATGTTAAGTGGAATTAGCTAATCCCAAAAAACAAATACCAAATGATTTCTCTGATTTAAGGATGCTGATCCATAATATGCTGGGGGTGGGATGGGAGAAATAAATGAACTCTAGATAAGGCAAAAGGGAAAAGGGAATGGAATAGAAAAGTTGGTGGAATTCGATGGTCATCATTAAGAAGACACAAAGGATGTGACTCTACTTTGTGTACAACCAGAGATATGAAAAATTGTGCTCTATATGTGTAATATGAATTGTAATGCATTCTTTTGTCATATATAACAAATCAAAAATTTTTTAAAAAGATGTTTCCCACACCTCAAACTACCTGTGAATATTATGTTTGTTTAAAAATCAATTATTCTATATTTGCAGGTTATTAATACATTCTTTCATGTTAAAAAGAAAAAGAAAATTACAATGGCTATGACATAATTAGGCAATAAGAGTTTTTCAGCTCTATTATAATCATATGGGACCACTGCTGCAAATGCAGTGTGTCGTTAACCAAATGTTGTTATGCAATGCATGACCGAATATGCTAGTCTCAGGCAGCTTAGAGCCTGGTGAGTAAAATGCAGCCTTATCCAGTCCCCTTCTCCCCAGTGGTGACCCCCATTACTAACTTCCACCCAAATCACACACTGAGCTCTGCTTATCATAGAGAGATTTTAATAAAATATACTTCGACAAAGTTTATCAAATATATGTAATTACTTCTTTTGAAAAAATAAAGGTATTTTTAATGCCTAAGTGAAAATAAAATTTTTATCATATATTACTTAGATATCAACAAATAAAAACTTTTGAAACAATAAAAACAAAATAAATTTACAAAATAAATAAAATAGAAGAGCTAAGAAATTGGTCTCTAAAATCAAAATGCCTGAGTTCAAACTCTAGTTCTACCATTTATTAAACTGTGTCTTTCTGAATTCTACTTAAACTCTCCAAAGTTTAGTTTCCTAATCTGTAAAACAAAGATGATATTAATCCTTATTATATCAATCACTTCAGGATTAATTTGAATAATCTATATAAAATACTGAGTAGTCAGTTAATGTTAGTCATGCAGTAACATTACTTGTATTACTATAAAACCAAATGAAATGCACATAGAATTGGTGTAATATAACACTTGATATTTTGCTGAAACCAAATAACCAACATGAATATGATACTGAGATATGACATAGGGTTCTTTAAGTCCCAAACTCATGAACAAACCACCTATATGATGATTCAGTTTATCCACTATATTCCTACTACTGGGAAAAGTGCATTTGCTGAGTGCCCCATAATGGCATATGACATTTCTAGAGTGAAATACATCATTTGTGCATTGTATTTCTCTATTCTATTCTTATCAGCTTATAACAAGGTAGCATCACAAAGGTAGGCTCTAAAATTGTGCATTTATATTGGAAATAAGATGGTCATACAGATAAGGCAGAAAAATGCTTATATCAGATTTATTAAATGTCATCAAAATGAAAACATAATCAAGAACCTACCAGCAAAACTTCTGAGAAACACTAGCCTGTGTTTGTCCGCTAGGAAGAAATCTAGTGGTGCTGGGTGCCCAGATTTAGATATTAATTGAATAACCAGCTATTATAAGATTAAACTTAATAAATATAACTGCAAACTCCTATACTCATATCCAAAAAATAAATCATACAAGTACAATTAGAAAGAAATATCCTGATAAGAGTACACACATATATTAAGAACCAAGGAGTCAGGCAGGCATGGTGATGCACACCTATAATCTCAGTGACTCAGGAGGCTGAGGTATAAGGATCACAATTTAAGGCCAGCCTCAGTAATTTAGCAAGGTCTAAATAACTTAGTGAGATCCTGTCTCAAAAAAAAAGAAAGAAAGAAAAAGAAAAAGGGCTGAAGATATATCTCAGTGGTAAAAGCACCCTTGGGTTTAAACCCTAATAGGGAAAAAAATAGAATCAAGGGATTGTTTGATGAGCAATAGTGTAATGCACTTGCCAGAGAAGAAGTAAGAACTCAGACACAATATCAAAAGCAAAATCTTCAACACAAAGGGAGTTCTACTCTGGTCCACATGGTTGGGATCATACCTAAAGTCATCTATTTGCCTCCAGATAAGGCCCTTTAATGGGCTCCTAGACAACTTGGAATGAATGTATTTTGATCATTAAAATCATGGAATTTAAAATAAAAAAAATTGAAATTGAAATTATCAGTTCCAGCAACACAGGCATATTGGCCCACTACTCTGGGCTTTAGTTTATCTGCCAAATGAAGATATTAATAACACATCTCATGAGATTGTTGTAAGAAATAAAAAATACCTGGTAATATTTACTAAAATCTGAAGGTAAAGTGCTAATAAACACACTGCCTAGCAAAAGTCTCAAAAAATAGTTGAAACATTTTTAAGTACAAGGAAGAACCCAGGACAATGAATTTTCTTTGAATTTGTTTCACATAAGTATTAATAGAACTTGGAAGAAATAGCTGTGAGAAGAGTTATCTTGAAAAGAACAGAGGATTGCTACATTCAAATATTTGAAGATTGTTACAAAGATGAAAGAAGTAGGATTAACAATTCAAAGTCACAGGGAGCCTTTTTAAAACTCAACCTAGGAAAAACTATTCAATGATGAGTTCAAAATCTAAGCTGCTGCCATAGGAAGTAGTGTTTTTCACAGTAAAGAGAAATTCCACAATTACCTGAGATCCCCTAATACTCCTCTAGTACAAATATCTCTGTGAATGTATCAATCAATTTAGCAGTCATTTCAAGACTACAGAAGTCTAAAGACCAAAATTCTGTATCTGCAAGTCCTAAACCCTTTCCATTGTTCCCTTGGATCATAGTATTTGCTTTTACAAACTAAATTCACCAAAAATCATACATTCATTTGGACAAAAATTGGGAAGATGTTAGGAACCTAAAACAAGATTATCACCTCCTTCAGTGTGTGTAGCCCAAACTAAGCCCAGTTCTCTTTCAGATTAGTCTCACCCCACTCAGTACAGACTTTTAACTTCAGGCTCAGTGGCATTTAAACAGTCAATCGAAAGTCTACCATTTTTGCTGCTGTTGGCACACTATACTTTTGTTAATCTAGACGGTAAAAAAAGAATCTATCTATAGAAATTCGGTTATAGCAGCTTTTAGTTCCTTTTTTTAAAAGAAAAAACTTATTTATTTATTTATTTATGGTGTTAGGGATTAAACACAGGTGCTCAACCACTGAGCTATAGCCCAGCTTCAAAAGAAAGAACTTTTTAGCCTTTAATGTTATCCAGTGGAATAGGCTGCATCAGGGAGAGTAATGGCATTGCCAGTGCAAGTATTAGAATTGAGGCTGGGTGGATGTGGAAGGTTCATACTTATTACTTTTAAAGTCTCTTCCAAACAAAATAAATCTATCCTTCTAAGTGTATAGTAGCTTTCCATGGAATCAAGGGGGAAACCTTACCTGAATGTATAAATAAATGAATCCACATTGAAATGATACTCATCTGAACACTTTACAAACACTTTAATTTAGAAAATACAAACAAAACTTCAGTTTCAAGTAATGTTGCAATTTTCTCCACCAAGTATTAGTGTATTTTAATGATAACTTCTTTTAGCACATTAAAAGGAAAGAGGAGTTTTCTAAGAATACACAAATAGATGGCAAAGAAAAAGTCTTTGTTTAAGCTTCAAGTGAAATCCTAGAATGTGAATTATATAACATCCTCCAAAAAACCGTGACAAACTTGACTTTGATCGCTGCTTCCACTTTCAGACCATGAAAAAAAATTACCCAGTAGGACATGAAATTCAATGCATAGAGCATATGTGGACACCAGAATGTATATTAAAAACAAGCTTATTGCCAGATCATTCCAAAACTATACTCATCGTAAAACTTTGCCTTTCTGACTTTCTTGTACAAAGAGCAATGCACATCTGTCAGTGTCACCAAGCACTTATATAAAGATGCACATGGCGGCTTTTAACACACTTGCTTCATATTTTTAAGAGTACACACCCACTCCTCAGAGAATGTTCATTCTCTTCCTTTACAAAGAGCATGATAGTCTCAACCCCTGGCATTTCTTCTTTAACAAACAGCAACTCACACATAAGCTGAAAAAGTCATTAAATGCACTTTCTTTAGTCACACAGTAATTTAGTTGCCATGGTAATCTTTGGCAAACTTGAAAAATACTTTGAATGGGTCATTTCTAATGCTTATTTCTAAAATTCTAGAACTTTAAAAAGTCCTGGAGGACAAAGAGACTTAAAAATGCTTTCCTCTTCAATGCCTAACCACAGACTCAGCGAATATAGCACAGTTCTTCACAATATCATATCCATTACACTTCTGACAATGATCACTTCATTATATCCCACCTCAAGATCATTCTTATAGCTATCCATGTCTTCCCAACTGAGTAAAAGCACTAACTTGGGTCTCCATGGCAGAGAAGGAAATTAATTCATGAAATAAGCACTTTCCTATAATAGCCCACAAAGCTTTTCACAATGAACATTGTCATTTTGACCTACCATCAATAATAGAGAGACAAAGTACACTCTGAGGCAGTTTAACAAAGGAACAGCCTACAACTCAGGATTTGAACACATTCAGGCTGCTACCCAAGGAAGCTAATGTTCAACAGGAGGCTCTAATGATTCACAGCTCTACCTCACTCTGTTCATCAACCATGTCAGGACTCAAAAGGTTTCAGAAAACACTATCGGGAAGACTTTTTGGCTAATAGCTACATTTGACAACTGACCTTTAATCTTTATTTCACATTATCATCCTATCATTAGCCAAGGATAATACATGAGCAATTTTTCAAATATGACTTCATGGCCCAAAGATATTCTAAAGACTTTTCTTCTGAAGAAAGCATTATTATTAGCTTTACCAGATTTGGGTGACTCTACCCTGGATTTTTAAAAAGAACTTAATTAATTAAAATCAATGGTTTCACTGGAATTAAATAATCAGTCACACACTATGTGTTTCCTTCTTTTCTAAAGAGCTCTGTTAGCCATATTAGAAAAGCCTAACATGAGTTAAATCAGCCAAGGCTATGTGGTATAAAAAGCACTGACCTGGAAGACAAGAGACTTCTCTGACCTTCAACAGACTATTTCATTTCATCCATTTCATATCCTTTGGTCTGTTGCCTAATCTGTAATATAAGAGAATAGAACTAAATAGAAAAGTATGTGGCTCCAGTTAGTATAGCTGGAACAGAGGAGAAGTGAAAGACAAGGGAAGATGAGACTTGGCCAAGTAAGCACAGGTCACATGATGCCTTAAAGATTCTGATATTTACCCAAAGAGAACCAGAATTTAATCCACTGAAGGATTTAAGCAAGTGGATGATATGATCAGAAATGTTTTGGAAAACTCATTATTTGGAGTTTGGATTGGCAATCAGAACAGAGACATGAGAACAGTCAGTAGACCACTATCGTAGCCCAAATGACATACTGTAAGTGTTAGAGTCATGGCAATGAAGATGAAAATAAAAGGATAAATTTAAGAGGTATTTACGTAATGCTTTAGTCCATTTTTGTTGTTACAACATAATACCTGAAGCTGAGTCATTTATAAAGAACAAAAAATTTATTTCTCAAATTCTGGAGGCTGAGTCCAAGATAGAGGTACCTATCAGGTTTGGTGTCTGGTAATGGCCTGGTGTATGTCCAAAATAGCATCTTATTGCCCTATTCTCCAGAAGGGAGGATAGTTCTGTCCTCACATAGTGGAAGGGGTGGAAGAACAAGACAGCAGTAAACTCACTCTGTAAAGTCCTCTTATAAGAGCGCCTAATTCCATTTATGAGGGTAGAAACCCCATATATAAATCTCTTCCTAACACCACACCTCTTAATACTATTGCATTGAGAATAATTTCAACATGAATCTTGGAGGGGAGACCATCATTCATGCCATTCACAGATGATGGTAAAAACAACAGAACTTGGTGATAGAAGGTAGAAAAAATGACTTATCAAGAGCATCTCCAAAGTTGAGGACTGGTTGGTAATGCCATTGACTAGACTAGATACTGATATTTATCCTAAGAGAACCAGAATTTAGTCCACTGAAGGATTTAAGCAAGTAGATGATATGATCAGAGATGTTTTGGAAAACTCATTATTTGGAAGAGAATCAGTTTGGGATAGGTCTAGGAGAAAGGTTACAAGTTCAATTTTGGACAAATTAGTCAGGAGTTTCTAAAATATCCAAATGGGGATGCCAAGGCAGTAGATGAGTCTGGAACTTAGAGAAGGGAACTGAGCTAGAGTCGTAATTAAAAATTCATTGGTGTAGGAGGAAGACCAGGAAAGTAGAAGAAGGGGAGGGAAGGGGGACTGGGAAGGAAAATTGGATATTCTGGGGAATGATATTGACCAAATTATAGTGTTACATTGTGTGCATGTACAAATGTCACAACAAATCCCATATAATGTATAATTACACTTCACCAATAAAAAACATGGGAAAAAAGATTTAGTTTGGGGGTATATTCTTCCATGTTACAGTAGAAACTGCTATAAAAATGATGTGAAAGTGAACTTTTGTTACTAGTAATCAACTGAATCTATTGATTCTTTTTAAAAATTCATTGTAGTCAGGTGTGGTGCTGCACGCCTGTAATCCCAGTGGCTTGGGAGGCTAAGGCAGGAGGATTGCAGATTTGAAACCAGCCTCAGTAACTTAGTGAGGTTGTAAGCAACCTAGTGCAATCCTGTCTCAAAATTTAAAAAAAATTGAAAGGGCTGGGATGTGGCTCAGTGGTTAAGCACCTATGAGTTCAATCCCTTGGACTACTGCCTAATCTGTTACCAAAAAAAGATTTTTTTTTCATTGTTATAGGAAGACAATTGAAGCCCTGAGTATGGAGCAAGTAGAGAACAAAAAAAGAAGCCCTGGAGTCAAGCTCTTAGGAACTCTGACATTTAACCACTAAAGGAACTGAGAAAGGAAAAGCCACATAAGCAAGAGGAAAACCAGAATACACTGGTATAGAAACTAAAAGGGAAAGTATTTTCTTGGATGGAGAATTCAACAGTGAAATAAGTGTCTAAAGGTCACTTATGATCTTGACTTTTTCAGTGAAGGGATGAGTTTATAAGCAAGATTAGAATTAGTTGTTTGATTATTTTAAAATTCCACAAATTTGCACATAGTAATTTATCCTAAAAGGATCTTAGATAAAGGGAAGTTACAAAAAGAACCTCAAATGAAATTATGTCTTTAAAAAAAATTTTTTTTAATGATTGGATTCTGAGCAGTGTTCTTTTAAAGACCCAAAAACAAAAACTACAGTGGATTTTTACATCCTCATAGGCAGTACCGCTTGTTAGAGAATTTAAACTCCAATCAAGTATAGGATAGTCTTCATGACTCACAATCTCAACAAATCTTAGGGCTTTATCATATCATGTTGGCAGGATCTATGACAGATAATCATGAATACATGAAATTGACTTACCAAATGAAATTTGGATACTCAGACATCTGAAGAGCACATTCCATAACTGAAACGATGTTAGGTGCTAGAGCAGGAAGAAAAGATATGTAATTGGTTCAACCAATGGAGGAGCCTGGAGGGCCCTGCCTAGATGTGACACCATACTTACTCTCTTCCAGTTCATAACCTGGGCCAAATGGGAGATAACTGGTTTTTGGAGGCACTGGAGCTGGTTCAAGCACCTCCTTAATTGGATGAAATAATCTTGGAGACAACAAACACCTCCTTCCTCTCCCAAGTCTTCTTTCACAATTTTGCTTATTACTTATTCACCCACTTTTTCTTTCATTCGTTTTTCTATCAATCTCTAGTCTTTCAACTATATACCAGGCTCTGGGAATTCAATGGTGAGCAGGACAGACATGGTCCTTGACCTTTAGAAAATTACCAATGGGAGGCTATCTGTTCCAACAGTTCAGGACATATTTGCTTGCACAAAGTTAAGAGATCAGAAGCTTTGATTGTCAGAGCGGTCCAATCAGCCAACCCTTCACAGACTGCTGTGTTTAGGATCAGTCCATCTGTGGCCATTATGGGAACCATGAGGTGGGTGAGATAGGAAGGGAATGTTGAGGGATATGACGAGGTACCTTGCAGGTACCAAATAAACCCGCTGATAAAGAAATGAAATTATACCAGCAGCACTTTACTTTTAGAATTATAGATGTTGCAATTTGGAAGGGACCTATGATGACATGTCATCTCCTTTTCCTCCCCATCTAGGGCTCTAGCCCCATCTTTGCTGTAGCTCCTGCATTCATCCTGTTTTTCAAAACAACTGTTTTCACACTGAACAGTGGTGCTATGACATTTAGACTTTATCCTACCCCTCTGCTTGGTCCTGGACCATCTGCTTATACTCCTTCCCCTGTGGCAAGAGCAATTCACTACAACCCACAATAGACCCAACTCTGCCATAGTCCTGAACTAATATTTTTTTAAACAGAGGTCATAATCTTGCCTTCACTGGATTGTTAAAAAGTACTCAGCATGGTGCTTTTATCAGTCTGCTTCTAGATTCCCATTCTTCCTAACTTGGCCCCAGGTTCTTCTGCTTTATGAGGTCCTGGGATAATTATTTGCCACTAGAGGTCCTTCTAAACATAACATCTACCAACAAGTTCCAGCACCTGTTTAGTCTTAAGAATTGGGAGTCTTGAGTTCCAGTCTCCATTTTGACATTTTCCAGCTATGTGAGCACAGTCTCACATATTGCTAACTACAGCCTAGGAGTCCTCAACCACAAAAAGTGGGTGCTGTATTAGGGTTCTCTAGAGTAACAGTATCATTAGGTATAATTATAAAAAGGGGGACTTATTAGGTTGGCTTTTGCAACCAGAAGCTGGATAGCCCACAATGGCCATCTGCAGGTTGCAGAGCTGGAAGAACCAGTAGCTGTGCAGTTCAAGAGTATGAAGCCCCAGAATAAAAGGGATCAACAGTGCTACCCTAATCTGAGATGGAAGGCTTCTGGAGAATCATTGTCAGAGTCTGCTTTGGAGGAGTGAAGAAGTGAGAGTCTGATATCCTCATAACAGCAGGAGCAATCAAGAACCGGTTCAAGAATAATCGAGCTTGCATCTGCTGCTGCTTCCTTGTTCTTCCAGCTTTTACTCCATCCAAGCCATCATCCTATTGGACAGTGCTGCCCACACTTAGGGAAGATCTCCATTTCAGTTGGCTATCCCACATGCCAACTCTCCCTCATTGACATACCCATAAGCCTCTTAATCCTAGGTATCTATTAATCTAATCAAGTTGACAATCAAATTAACCATTTCAGGTGATAACACCTATCTATTTCATGGTGGGGTCAGGATTATCAAATGAGATGATAAATGGAGAACATGTTGAAAATCATGGAACACAAAGTATATACTAGATTTCCCTCATCCCCTGTCCCCAGAGTCAGTCACACCATGGGCCATGGACATTTTAGCCCCTCTTCCACTGTGATAACATCTACACTGCAGGCTCTACTCTGTCCTCATGAGCAGTACTAAATACATCATCTCTTTCTTCAAATACATGAAACCAGCCATCACATCAGATGACGGCCCTTCCTCAAGGCGCTCCTTTGGCTCACTCCTATTTAGTAATACCACCTCTTAAATACTCCTTCTTTCCAGCAATGGCACATTCTCTCACAATTAGCTTCAGTTTTCATCAGATTGCTCCTTCTATCCTCCTCTACCAGCTTCCAGTTAAAAAGACTAAAGTCTTCTTTTATGGGAAGTGAAGTGAGGAAGGCAAGCAGAAGCTATAACATCCAGTGAAAGTGCCTGATATACATGTGCCACAAAGAGGGTGCTGCTGCCTGAACAAACCTCATTAGCTTTCCAGCTGCCACTACATGTTTATCTTTCTATTGACGGTGATTATGCAAATGTGATATTTGTTTTAACGAGCGTGTCAGGTGTGTTTTGCTGTAACATTATATATGATTGACTGTGGTATTAAAGTAACAATTTGTTGACAACTGCATAGGAATAGCTAGCTAGAGCTGGAAAACTAAAGGTCTAGCAAACTTCTTTCTTCTAACAGTAGCCCAACCCATGCTGGACAACCGAAGTCCAAATTTCTGCAAGGAATTCCCATGACATGAAAAAAATCCAGACACTCAGAATCTTCCATAGCTAGTCATTTTTGCCAAACTCCTTTGGAGGCATGAGAGTAGTCCGGTACTCTAGCCATCTGTCTAATCTAAGACAGGTTTTCTAGAGGTGGGGGCTTTCTCCAGAAAGTCCTGGGGTTGAGAAAGGGGTATACTTTATTTTTGAAAAACAGAATGATAGAGTGGTTGGGGAAAAAAATTTAAAAAGAAGAATGGCAGAGTGGTTTTGAGTCAGACCACACCTGGGTTTAAATTCTGGTTTCTGCCCTTTCTTGCTATGACATCCTAGAAAAGTCATTTACTCTCTATGGATCTTGGTTGCATAAGTGTTGTAATGAATTTAATGCAAAGCACTTAACATAGTACATGAGCCAAAAAGTCATTTATTACAGACTAGAATTACCAAAGAAGCTTGATTTCTGTTCAGTGTCTTAGTTAACAGGGAAAATATTTTAGCTTTGACTTCCCATATTCTCCTCCCACCTCCAGCTTCAGTTCTCCCTCCCACATTTTACATGGATTCTCCATGTAAAATTCAAAATGGCCAGCTCTCTTTTGAAGGATACTGTTGGGGAATTGCTGAGCTGTCCTCTCACAGGCTCTGATAGTTGCATGGCAGATTCAAGGGAGGAGCTTACTACAAGGAAGGGTCTCTTGCTCACTCATTACCTGTAGTTGAGTACAGAGGCAGAATGGTAGGCTGCAGGAAGAGACCCAATCATTCTCTAAAACACAGGAGAAACAACAAATCAAGACTGAGTCAATCGCCAAGACAATTTTGACCAAATTCCATATCAATGTCTTTGATTTTACCATATGACCCCTGCTTATTGCTCTGATCCTTCCTACCACAACACATACCTATTAATATTTCATCAAAATCATATAAGGTTGGGTAGTGAAGAAGTAACATTACAGGCCACCAGTTGGCCATTTCAACTTTTTACTCATGACTCTGGAAAAGAGTAAAATGGGAAATGAACAAAAACAACAAAATTGATAAAATATCTACATTCTTTTGACAAATACAGTTAAGTGTGAAGGCTTCCGAGCATTTCATAGAGCCAAAAATATTATCAAGAAAGCCTAAGCATCAACAGGAGCAACAAGTCTGACTTTCAATCTTATTTTATTTTCAACAGTCTCCAAATCTTTTATAACTCTGGGATCCATACTAGGAGAACTTGGAAGAGTTCACCCTGATTTCTTTATGCTCTTCTGGAGAATTTCTGCTCAATTTCCTCTTCTAACAATGTCAAATACCTTATATTTATACACAAAATCATCTGCCTTTTGAACTAAGGTCATCTACTCTTTGTACCATTAGTGGACTGTTGATAGTTTCAGGACTTGATCAGCTAAGATTAGGCATGAATTTAGTCTATGCTCTCCTGGGAATTCCAATCTGTGTTATACTCAGTTTTATTATAAAATGAATTTACACAATTAAAATACTGAAGGTGTTCTTGAAACTGAAATATGTGAAATTTTTAAAAATAGTTTACCTTTAAGATACACAAATAATCCAAAAACTTTTTAATAATTAAAGGTCTCAACTTCTCCCTCACAAAAAATTTAGCCAGAATTTCTAATGAAATAAAGTGATTAAACTTCAACTTATATAGCACAGGATTAAATGTTTACAATCCAAGTTGCTCAAAAATATACAAACAGAGGCTAGGGGTATGGCTCAGTAGAGGAATATTTGCCTGGCATGAGTAAGGCCCTGGGCTCTATCCCCAGCACTGCAAAATTAAACATATACTCGTGCACGTGCGCGCGCACACACACACACACACACACACACACACAAGGACTAAATAATTTATTGACAATCAACATTTGGGAATCGTTTCCAAATCCCAAGAATGGGGTTGAGCTGAAGGAGCACTGAAAGAGTCTCTGAAGTGAAACACAGACTGGTGAAGCCCTCTCAAGCAGCAGCTCAGTTACACCCCATCTCTCACAGCAAAAAAAGCAACTTATCATCATAGGCTACTATCTTTTTAATTTAAGAATAGCATTTAACAAGCTTATTTTAGAATCTGATTCATTATCATTTTTAGGAAATTTAATGGCCCTAAACCTTCTCCATACCATGTGTGATTACACCTAATTAAAGTTCACATCTTTCGCAGAAAGGTGAGACATCAGTTCTAATTTTATGCACTAGTGTGATCAAGGACACAAAGCATCAGATTGCAGATCAAGAGGCCCAGGTTCTATTCCTGACTAGGTCACTATTTTTCTGGCTTTTCTTCAATGCCTCAGTTTTTCCATTCATAATATATAGGTATTAATGCGTGGCTGTTGTCAGATTTCTTATGTCATCATTCCTCATTTAAAAATTACTGAGCCCATATGTATGTGCTAGGCATCATCCTGTTTGCAACAAATACAATAGTGAACAAGAAAGGCATAATTCATAATCTGGCAACCTTTATATTTGTTCAAAGTGTGTTTACTGCTATCCAATAATTGATCATTGATATGACACTTTCAGGAACAACTGAGGATACATTAAGTCACAAAGTCAACCAACATATCAACAAATATTTGTTGAGTATTTACAATGTATAAGACATTATACTATATAAAATAACAAAAATGTTCCTCACTAGACACATGCAGCAAGAAGGTAGATGTCATGTTCATCATTGCACCTTGTCTCCCCAAAGCCTAGCATAGTCTCAGCACTCAGCCGTGTGCAGCATACACTTGTTGAATGATCAAATGTATGAGAATGTGTGTGAAAATGCATAATCACAGGCCCTGCTCTCAAGAGGTTAGAATCTAATACTAAATTAAGCCATCTAGGTACCTAATAAATGACAATATGTCATAAAAAGATGAGAAGGACACAGAAGAATTTGAAGCAAGAATTAAAACAGATACTTGTATTCACAAAAGCATTCTTCACAATATCCAAAATACGGAAATAATCCACATGGCCGTCAATGGATAAATGGATAACCAACCTTTAAAAGGAAGGAAATTTTGAGACATGCTACAACACTGATGAACCTTGAGGACATTATACTAAGTGAAATAAATCAGACATAAAAGAACAAATACTGTATGTTCCACTTGTTTTTCTTTTAATATTTTTTCACTGTAGATGGACACAATACCTCTTTTCTTATTTATTTTTATGTGGTGCTGAGGATTGAAACCAGAGACAGAAAACAGAATGGCAGTTTCCAAGAGTTGGAAGAAGAAAGAAATAGGGACTTTTTTGTTTAATGAATACAGAGACTCAATTTAAGGTAATTGAAAAGTTCTAGAAAAGGACAATGATAATGGTTGTAAACATGACTGTACTTAATCCCACTGAACCATACACTTAAAAACGGTTAAAATGGCAATTTATTTTTCAAAGCCACAAAAGAGTTTGGAAGACAGAAAGAATATCTGTCTCAGATACTAAAGAAGGAGCTCCTAGAAGTAGTCTTATTAGAGCTTATTCTTCCAATGAAATTTGCCTACAAACTAAATTTTCATTGTTAACAATAAGCAAGCATTCATTTTCTTATGGCTCAACAGCTTCAAATGACTACTTATACAAGAAGTTAATAAGACAGATTACTCTGGATAGAGGCATTAGAAATCTAGAGGTTTAGGGATCTGATAGCTTGGATAAGAAAGAACTTGCTTTCCATTGTACATTAATTTCTTTTTTTTTTTCTAAAGTACAACCATGAAAATAATTTTAAAGTAAATGACTTCTGATCTTTTTCACAAAAATTTCCAAAATTCAGTCTGAAAAATAGATCAATATTATCTCAGTTTCCTTATTTAAAGACAATTTTATTTAAAAAGACATAAAGACAATGTTCTATATCAGAATTATTCATCAGATAACTAAAAAAAAGCACTTTTTCAATTTAAGACTCTACCCACCCTTCTGGAGACATCAATTTTGTAACTAAGAAATTTGCTTCCCTGCTAATCACCCCTCAACACACCAATATTTATTTCCCATCAATCAGAGGACCAGATTTAGGTATTGCTACAAGTTTTTCAAGTCCTTTTCTATTTCTATTTCAAGCCTAAGTATAAGAATACCAGTCAGGCTAGACTGGTGTCTGCAAGCCTCTTTTTTTTTTAGAGAGAGAGAGAATTTTAATATTTATTTTTTAGTTTTCAGCGGACACAACATCTTTCTTTGTATGTGGTGCTGAGGATCGAAGCCAGGCCGCTCGCATGCCAGGCGAGCGCGCTACCGCTTGAGCCACATCCCCGGCCTCTGCAAGCCTCTCTTGCCTTTTACTTACTAGGTGCCCGCTCCATCTTTGGCTGCTATGGTTGCTTTATCACAAAATGTTTCTCACCACACCATTCTGCTGTATTATAGTTAGTTCCCACCAGGATTGTCAACTCTAAGACAGGAATGGTTTAGTTTATAGCAAATATTTCTAGAACTTATAATAGCACCTGACTTTTAGTAACTATTTCACAAATATTTTATGCACTCAGCAAATATTTGTTGAGCATCTAGTATGTGCCAAGTACCTTTATAAATACTAGAGACATATGGGTGAAAAAATAGATAAAAATGACTTCCCTGTGGTGCTCACATTCTACTGTGGTAGAAAAACAATAAACACTAATTGATCTATTCATTATGAAAAAATTGAATAAATAATTCAATATGTTAACAGAGGAAAGATGCTACAGAAAATAAGAGTGAGGAAAAAAGAATTGGGAATCACAGTAGAGAAGGGTAGGAAGGGAAGGGGGTCATATTTTTAAAAAGGAGTAAAGGCTGCCCTTAGAGAAAGCAATGTTTAAGAAAGACTCAAAGGTGGTAAGGGAGGGAGCTATTCAGAAATCCCTGGAAAGAGCACTCCAGGCAGCCAGTACAAGAAGGGAGCAGCTACTATAAAGGCTCTGTGACTTCAAGGAATAGAGAGAAGGACACTAGGCCTAGAGAGAGTGAGCAGGTGGGAGAAAGATATAAGAAGAGGTCAGAGAAATCTTGAACCTTGTACATCTTTAGCTATGACTCTGAGTGATATGAAGAATCACTGCAGGACTTGGAGCAGAGAGGGTCAGATTGTGGTTTTAACTTTAGAAAGACACTCTAGCTGCTGTGTTGGTAACATATTATAAAGGGACAAGAATGGAAATAGAGAGACACACTAGAATAACTGCAATAATCTTGGTAAGAGAGAATTAAAGCTAGGATCAGGATGTAGCAAAAGGTGGGGGGAAATGATCAGATTCTAGAAGCAAAGGAATTTACTGGTCATTTGGATATTAGGCAAGAAAAAGAAAGAATCAAGGATGACACCAAGTGTTTTGGCCTAAGCAGCTGGAGTAACAGTCATGCCATTAACTGAAATAGAGAAAACTGCAGGCTCAAAGGGAGGATTTCAGTGTGTCTATGTGAAGTAGGAGACATCTATTAGACATTCCAACAAAAGTGTCCAGCAGGCACCTGGACATACACACTTGGAGCCCAAAAAGAAGTTTTAGGTTAAAAGTACAAACTTTAGAATTATGAAAAGATGAATATAGACTCTAAGCAATGATAAAACATGTTTTCCTTTCTTCAAGTAATCCTAACATTTTGTAGCTGAAGGAATGGCTTCCAAAGAGTGTGAACAAAGTCATTTTTCAAGGTAACAAGTCAAAACCTTACTCTCTGATGCTTCCCATTATTTTGTTTTTAAAGTAATGTCTCTTCAAATGTGGCCTACAGACCCTCTGAATCAGAATTAAGGCTACCTTTTGTAACAAGCACCTGAGGTAATTTCATGCATATGCAGATCTGAAAACCACACACTCTGTGTGTAGAACTCTAGGGCATAGAATAGTGTTTGGAAGTTCCAATGTTTATACCTATCATGGCAATTAAGTGTGGATCAAAAATGATGAGCACACACTAAGGACAAGATCACTAGGAATCCCTGATAACCAAGTTATCTAATAATATCCACAGACTGGTACATGTGAATGGAATTTATTAATATTCAAAGAAATAATTTCTGGGCAACCTTTTGATCCATATCCTGCATTAGCTCCTTAACAACCCTTATTATTTGTCTTTAAAATGGATCTCTCTTGCTCTGAATTGTAACAAGTTTGGTTTGGATGAGCATGATGTTTCAGAAATACACTACAGTTCTTCTGTAGTCATATTTAATTCTCTGCTGTCAACATTTAGAAACAAAAAAAAAAGCTTTCTAGTTCTGTATAACCTTGATTTTTTTTCTTTTACTATTTTTTTGGTTGCTCAGTACATTATTTTGGTTACTTAAAAAAAAAAAAAAAAAAAAACACCAGATACTTGGAAGGATTCTCAAGTTCCCTTGCAGCTAGTTCCAGGAGGTTGTGTGCAAACATATTAACAGTTTCCTCCGATAAATATTTAAGGCCCAGGTTAAACAATAGTTACTAACTAGAGTTTCCAAATTTTCCAGACCAGGGAAGCCATAAACCCAAAGACTACTACAAACAAAACTTGAGGTACCTAAGAGTTGGCATTCCAGTGTGGCAGGAACCAATTGTGCTGAGTGGAGTCTCCTGAACATTCCTGTTGGCTGTGGCTCATCAGACTTTGTTCATGCACATTTCCTGCCTGGCCCTTTTGATATTGGAGTTATCATTCTTACAGAAATTAAACATTTCACTGATCTAATACTGTGAAACAACACTTTCAATTTACTAGATCACAAAAGAAAAGTCACCTGACCGGGTATGCTATGCCAGGGAGAATCTAGTGTTAAAGGACACTTAGAAAAAAATCTCTATAATTTTTAAATCATAAAGCCTAAACTTCTGGAATCTCTAGGGCTGTTTTCCAAAATACTAAGTATTTCTGACTTTAGCTCTACTGAACAGATTTACATTTTAAATTATAGTGGTCACTTTTCATTTGTCTCAAATCCTAAAATAATACATTACATTTTTATAATTTAGTCATACAAAACATTAGTATGTTTGATTTATAGGTTGCACCTAAATTCAGCAAGAGTGCACAAGGACTCAGAGTCCAAAACAGAAATAAGAGATCATAAGGAACTGTGATTAAGTGGTTTTAAGGGAATCTGCAATCACTGGCTCAGAGCATCATCAAAATGGGCTCAGACTTGACTTTCATAACCTAAAGAGAAAAGAACCCATGTGGAGGAAGGGCAGATTGTGGAGTTATAAAGTGCCAACTCTGACCCCTTTTGGGGAACATTCCAGGCCCCATTCTGGCCTTGTCTCTGGTATTGGTAGAAAGAGAATACAGTCCAGGTCCCAGCCAGCCACTGTAATTGGAAGGCATAATTTCCAAAAAGAGGCCCATCAATTCTACTGTATGCAAAAAAGAAGGCCACAGCATCACCAAATGAGGAGACATTAACATCTGCTAAACTCTTAAGCTTAAGACTCTTTCTTGGCAAGCAACAAATTTGTAAATTGCTATGATTTGGATGTGCTTTGAGGGTGACCCCAAAGAGTTCAGGTGTTAGAAGTATGGTCCCTAAAGTGGCAATGTTGAAAGTATATTGGACCTTTAATAGGTGAAGCCTAGAGATTGGGTCAGTGGGACACCGCCTGTCTCACCATTCGATCTCTTCTTATACATGCTACTGCCATGATGCCACCTGCCATGATGTGACACAGCTAGGGGATCTTTATAAGAGCCAAGAAGATGTCAGAACAATGCTCTTGAACCTCCCAAACTGTGAACTACATAAATCTCTTTATGATGATTGCCCTTCTTGTTTTACACATGATGTGTGGGCCATACATTGACAATAACAATCATTGGGGTATGTTGGGGTATGATGGGTAGGGATTAAATACGCCAAAGTATATTACAGTGTCTGTGATGCTCTGCCAAACTTTTCATAATAGATGCCTTCCCGTGGTGGCATTTTATTTTCAATTATATTAACAGTCCCTACAATGCAGGTGTCTTATTTCTCTTGGCATGTGAAGGTAAGGGCCCCGAACGTGATATTCTGTTGCATAAGACATTCACCAAGTATTTGTTGGCTCGTGACTGATACAAGATAGCAAAGGGAAAAAAAAACAAAGATAACCTATTATATGTCCATTTTCAAGACTGCAAATAGCACAAGATGCTGTCATGGAGAGGCTTAGTAGAAAAGCTGTACCATGAAGTTTACATATATGGCTAATCTGGGAGCTATAAACAGGGAGAAAAATTATGAAATGTAAAAAATGTTCTTAACAGTTATTTGCTTAGAAAAATGGAGAAATTGAGATTTGGAAGGTATTGGTAGTATCTGCTAAATTGTCTGTTATTAAATATATTATCAAGGGAATAGATCCTTTTGTTGAATATTGTAAGAAAATAGCTTTAAACATGTTATCAAGACATAAAAAAAGTTATTTGTTAAAATATCTTTGTTAAAACTGTAGTTGCCATTTCCCTTTTATTTCTATAGCTATTGAAATACAATGACGGCAACAAAAACAAATAGTCTCTAACTATTTCAAGCTACATTTTTTTAATTCAAGGATACAATATTATCTTATTCAGTAATTTTTTACAACAGCTATATGAGATAATTTACTGTATTGCCTCAAATGATCTGTTTTAATAAAAACCTAGAAAATAATTTAACTCTTCTACAAGAGCATTTCCAGTTAGTGAATTATGATAAATCATAACCTGGCTGAACAGAGGACAACAGCCTCCTGCCACACCTGATTTCAGGAAATATTGATGTGACGCTGCAAGCCATGGGAAACAAGTTGGCACTGTGTGTGTGTATGTGTGTGTGTGTGTGCACGTATGTGTGTCTCCAAGAACCCACAAGAAGCACAAATATGAGCTGCAGTGCAACATTATAACCTTTGTCTTTAGGCCAGACTATGAAGAATGCAACTAGAGGTGACTGGCTCTCCTTCCTCTCTAGGTCCAGTCACCTCAATCTTCTCCCATCCCACACATGTCTATTATATCTGCTCTGCCAGCTGCCATCCCTCTCCATAGTCCAGGCTTGCATCATTACTCCCTTAACTAAGGCAGCTGTCTCCTATCTGGACATCCTACTGACTGCTACAAGAGTAAACTTTTCAACAATTTATACGCTTAAATTACCTCATTCTATTATCAAAGCCTGTAGCTCCAGAAGATCAGGAACACTGCCTTTCTCATTCCTGCATCCCCAGTGCCCAGCACAGAGTACTAGCACACAATAGATTCTCAATAAATGTTGTGGAATAAATATAGAGCAAAGCATGGCATGCACACCCCTTCACAATCTGGCCCCACCTACTTTTTGTAGCCTCATTTCCTGCTGTCCCTTCAAATGATTCAGAAGTTCTGAATTACTGTGAGTTCCAAACACATGACACACTTTCACATTTCTGATCTTTGATGAGGATACTTTCTGTTTAAAATACTCTTCACCTGGGCAGGGGTTGTAGCTCAGTGGTAGAGTGCTTGCCTAGCATGTGTGAGGCCCTGGGTAGGATCCTCAGCACCACATAAAGGTAAATAAATAAGATAGATATTGTATCCATCTACAACAACAACAAAAATTAAAAAAAAAAAATACTCCTCACCCATGATGAAAGGGATAGGGATGTGGCCCAGTGGTAGTTTTTGTCTAAGCATGCACAAGGTCCAGGCTTGATTCCTAGCACTGCAAAAAAAATAATAATAATAAATTAAAATATTCCTCATCAATTTTTATTCTGTCACCTCCCAAATCATCTTGTGAAGTTCAGACTCATACACATTTCAAGAATGAATGATGGCTGGGTATGGTGGCGCATGCTCAGAAGGCTGAGGCAGGATTGTGAGTTCAAAGCCAGCCTCAGCAAAAAGTGATGCCCTAAGCAACTCAGTGAGACTCTGTCTCTAAATAAAATAGGGCTAGTGTTATGACTCAGTGGTCAAGGGTCCCCAAATTCAATCCCTATACCCAAAAAAAGAATGAATGATAAATGAACAAATGAACTAACAATTCTCCTGAAGTACTTTCTCTATTCCTACATCTCACTGGAATGAATTCCCCATTCCCACAATTCTAGTCTCTTTCTTTCTGTTTAAGATTTATATTACATCACATGCTAATGATAATTATAACTAACTGATAGTAAATAAAACTAAGTTTCCTTTAAAAATTATAGTTGGTGGACAGATTCTAAGGTGTTAACCTGGGTCTACTCTTCTAATACTCTTGTTCTGATTTCTTCCACTTTCTGATAGAAAATACAGAAATGAAATAATATATCATGTGTTCAGGAAACAATAAAAATTCAGAATTTATAAAATACTATGGGTCAGGCACAATGGTGCATGCCTGTAATCCCAATGACTCAGGAGGCTGAGGCAGGAGGATATTGAGAGTTGACTTTAAAGGCAAAAAAAAAAAAATATATATATATATATATATATATATATATATATATATATATATATATATATACACATACACACACACACGTATATGTATGTGTGAATATTTTTTCCAAGAAAATACAGAGAACTGAGTGAAAATCAAAATACCATATTAAAATATTTGAGAAGTCTTGAAAGAGAGAAGGAATTCTTATGTATTAAAAAAACAAAATCAGAAAATTAGTGAACTTAAGTTGAGCATGCACACATTCTTTTAAAAAGAATTTAAAAATTTAAGTTGAAAGAAAAATTAATAAGAACATAAATTAATAAGTTAGAAATTTATTTTCAAAAGGGTACCAACTAACCCAGAAAAATGGATCTTTGCAAAAACTAATAAGATAGAATATCCTTTGATAAAACTGATCAAGAAATAAATAGAAATGTCTAATAATATTAGCACTGAAATAACAGACATAACTACAGTTGAAGAGGAGAATGGATAAAAATTTTATGCCAATAAACTTGAAAATTAGAAGAAATAGAATTTGTAGAAATTATAGGAAACAGAATTGTAAGATTTTATAGGAAAAAAATCTTATTGAGAATTATTAAAATTGAATTATCAAAATGAAGTCAAAGACATCATTTTTTTAAATAAGAACAAAACTGTAATCTCTTCACAAAGTAAATATCAAGCCCAAAAGATTTTACAGGTGAATCTTACCAAATTTTCAAACAATCACATATTCCAATCTTATAAATACTCCACCAGAGATCAGAAGAAAAAGAACACTCCCCTATTTACCCAATGATATTACTGCAGAATTGATATCCAAACTGCATAAGGATAGTACAAAAAAGAAAAATTATAAGCCTACATACCCATGAACAGGAAATGCAAAAATACAAACAAAATGTAAGCAAGCCAAATCAAATACTTCATGAGCAAGCTGGATTTATCCCAGAATGCATACTCTATGAAATGTATAATTTATCATATCAACAGATTTTTAAAAACTATATAATAATTATAATTTATGTGAAACAGATTTAATAGTATTTTACCCTAACATATTATTTTTAAAATCTCTGAAAATTAGGATTTGAGTAAATTTTTCTCACCTCATACAGGGCATCTACCACAAACCTACAGAAAACATTATTTTCTATGGTGAGGCATTATAGAAGATTTCCTCTGGGACTTGGGATGTAATTCAGTGATAGAGCATTTTCCTAGTATAATCAAGGCCCTGGATTCAATTCCCAGAACCACAAAACAAAACAAGCCAAAAAAGGATTCCTCTAAATGTCAGAAATAAGACAAGGACACTTACAAGTACCCATCCATTCAACATTATACGCAGGGCCTAACAACTGCAGTAAAATAAGAAAATTAAAAGGTATTAAGTTTCGAAAGGAAGAAACAAAAAGAAAACATTATTTACAAATCATTTTATACATGGCAAATAAAAATTTTAAAATAAAATTATGCACAAACACATATATGTACATATATGTGCTATATATGTACATAAACACACATACCTACATATTCATAAAAACCTCCTATAAATGAATAGGAAAAAGAAGGAAACATAGAGTCAATATAGATAGAAAGATAAAGGACGTTGATTTCACTAGTGAACAAAAAAAAAGTAAAAACAAATGAGATTTGAGATTGCTTGTTTGTTTGTTTTTTGTTTTTTGTTTTGTTTTTGTTTTTGGTTTTTGGCCACAGCACTGGCAAGAAATAAAAAGATTGATATTATTGGTACAATCCTTTGGGATAAATAATTTTGGAATGTGCATCAAAACTAAATATACAAGTACCCTTTGATCCAGGTGTTTTATTACTCAGAATCTATCCCACATGTGTACAAAGAAATATATGTAAATATGCTCATTGCAACTGTGTAAGGATGAGAATGATTCTAATGTCCATCTATAGGAATGCATTCACATTATGAAATGCTATGCAGTTATTGAAAAACTTGATAGATTTTTATCTACTTATACTGAACTAGCTATAAGACATTATCAGAGATTGTAATACTCACCTTATATTATATATACTCCTATTTCTAATATCCCTTACAGTTAAATGAGGCCATGGGATTAGTTCTGGCCAATGGACTTGAAGTGAAAGTGACGTGTCATGTTTGGGCTGGGAGAGCAAAAAGCTCATGTTCTTCTCTCTTCTTGCACTTCTATGAAAACAACAAAGGATGGTGCAGTTGTAAGATGTGAAACCTCCAAATGCATTCATTTTTGGAGAAGCTGATTATTCCCACTGATCCTTTTAACAATTTATAGCATAAGTCCCTGCATAAGAGATTCTACCAACACATGAAATAAGTGTGAAAAATACACTTTTGTATATGTAAGCCACTGGAATTATGGCATCAATTTGTTACTCTGGTACAACCTAGCCAATCCTAATTAATATGTATCATCATAATAGGAAAACAGCCATGCACAGTGGTAGACACCTATAATCCCAGCAGCTCAGAAGGCTGAGATAGGAGGATTGCAATGTAGTGACATCACCTCTCTCCACTACAATAATTGTTCTTAGACTCTCAGCAAAAATTCTGCAAAAGAATTTTCAGGCGGGGGATATGTCTGCAGAAGCAGAGTGTGATAAGAAAGACTAACCCAAGGTCTTCACAGAGACGTTTACATTTCAAAGTTAGGCCCTTGAAAGCCAGCTGGTGGAAAGGGAAGGAAAACTCTCTTTCCCAGGCACTGATTTTTACAGAGAGCTTCCCTGGAGGTTATTTTTTTTTTTTTTAATATTTATTTTTTAGGGTTTTTGCTGTGGACACAACATTTTTGTTTGTATGTGGTGCTGAGGATCGAACCCAGGCCGCATGCATGCCAGGCGAGCACACTACCACTTGAGCCACATCCCCAGCCCCCTGGAGGTTATTTTTGTAAAACCTGGCCTGAGTTGGGAGCCGAAAAGAGTAGAAGAAAACCTACTGTTATATGGACTTCTGCAGACTGTGAACTTCTGAGCCCCTCCCCCTATACACTTGGTATAAAGAACTTGGCGTTCAGGCGGACTGATTGATTGTAATGAAAGCTTTTCCCTTCTGAACCTGGCTACAGCCAATAAATTTGCTTTCTGCTACTTCCTTGGTGTCTAGGCTCATCTGTCTTACAAAAGCAAGTTCAAAGCCAGCCTCAGCAAAAAGTAAGGTGCTAAGCAACTCAGTGAGACCCAGTCTCTAAATAAAATACAAAATAGGGCTGGGGATCTGGCTCAGTAGTC
This sequence comes from Marmota flaviventris, assembly GCF_047511675.1. Taxonomy (NCBI): domain Eukaryota; kingdom Metazoa; phylum Chordata; class Mammalia; order Rodentia; family Sciuridae; genus Marmota; species Marmota flaviventris. The sequence goes on from NC_092512.1 coordinate 69,885,422, forward strand.
AAGTACCCCTGAGTTCAATCCCTAGTACCTGCCCCCCCCCCCAAAAAAAAAGAAATAGGAAAACAAAGGCAAATCAAAACTTCAGAGTATTCTCCTATAAATTTTTTTTAATTATGTGTGTGTGTTTATATATAGAATGTAAATTTATCAAGAGTAAATTTTTATCTTGAGAAGGGGACATAAGAATCTCAGGAAGAGGAGAGGAAGATGAGGGATCCTACACTTTTATTGCTTGAGTTTTTCAAAAGCATACATTCATGTATCACTTGTGCAATTAAATGTTTTAAGGAAAAAATCAGATTGTTTCTTAAACATAATCTAGGATTTATTACAAATCTTCTAACATTTCACATGTATCAACCCCACTGACACCTCCTTTCTACCTCTCCTCCCTTCCTCAAAATAGAGTGGAAGGGCTCCTGATTACGAGGAAACCTCTCTAATATAAACAACATTAGAAAGGGAAACAACACATTAGTATTGTTACCTTACAGCAAGTTTATGGTTTGTATCACTCTTCTGACAATGCCTGAGATCAACAAATTAATTAGACTGAGAGAATCCAATTTTGTTGTGTTAAGAACACACTATCAGAACACTACCAGAAACGAGTCATCTAGTCTAACCTCCAACTTTCATGATTAAAAAAAAAGTCTAGTAAGACCTCTACTGAAGGATATCTGGCACAGTTAGAATAAACTGGGGAAAGGAGAATGTGATTCTTTCCAAATGCATTCATTTTTGGAGAAGCTGATTATTCCCACTGATCCTTTTAACAATTTATTCTAAAATACTTTTTCACTAGGTTTTTCTACTATATTTTGCTACACTTTTATACATTAAAAAGTCTATGACATTATTGACTACTTCAAAGAAAGATTTGTACAAAGTAAATGGAGATGACTTTTTATCTCTAAAAGGTAAATGACTAAGCAAGTTCAATTTTTTGCCTTAAAATTAATATAGTACATGATATTTGCAATTTACTTATGTATTACATGTGAATCATTTACAACCACTTTTGCCTCTTTTAAGTTCCTTCTTTAATATTTAGAATATAAGTCATATTTGACTTCAGATCTTCTTCTGTATGTGGACTTCCATGGAGCTAAGATAATAATCTTTTACTATATTTAAAAACCACACCGTTGTTGTAATCACTTACATATATTTTTAGAGAATAATTTGAACCATAATAAGAAAGAAAAAAAACAACTCTGGTTCTATTAAGCTCAGATTTGAGTATCTTCAAATGAAAGGAAATGTGAATGCCTGAAGACACTTCCAAAATAGTAAAAAATAAACCAATCTTCTATTTAAAAGATGTAGCAAACACAATGAATACTGTGTTCAATACTAGTAATAAACATGCACCAAATATGTTCTAGTCAGCAGACACTGTACATACACTATCATACTTAATCTTCATATAATGATGAGAAAGATGCTGTAATTTTCCTTCATTTTACAGGTGAGAAAATTAAAGTCTACAGAAGTTAAGTATAAGGATAGGAAAAGAAAAGAACAGTGAAAGGGATCTGACCTAACTTTCCAAGGAACACATATGAATGTTCCACAGTGAATCTCACCTTCATATACATCTACAAGGTACTAATTCTTTTAAAACAAAACCATAAATAGAAAAAAGATCAGTAAAGTAGAGGTAAGAAAACAGGAGAGAGAAGAAAGGAAGGAAAGAGAAGTACTGGGGACTGAATTAAGCAAATTATATGCTATGCTTGTATAATTATGTCATAATGAACACTAGTATTATTATATAACTAAAATGAAGTAATAAAAAATTTTAATAAATAAAAAAAATAATTTAAGTATATAGAGTCAGTGTAAGTAGTTTTCTAGGGCTACCACAACAAAGTACCACAAACTGGATGGCTTAAACAACAGAAATTTATTTTCTCATAATTCTGAAATCTAAATGCCCAAAATCAAGGTGTCAATAGTGTTGGTTCTTTATGAGGACTGTGAGGGAAGGATCAGGCTTTTCTCCTTGGCTTATAGATGAAGTCTTCTCTGTGCCTTCATAACATCTTTCCTCTTCGTGTATGTGTAAAGTTCCTCTTACAACAGCACCAGTCAAATTGGGTTAAGGACCACACCAATGACCCTATAAAGGAATTATCTTCATAACAACCCTATACAAATAGTCACATTCTAATATACTGGGGAATAGGACTTCAACATATGAGTGGAAGGATGGGGAGACACAATACAGCCCATAAAAGTTAGTTCAAAATGAGGACTTGAACCAAAGTCTGCAACTTCAGAGCCTAAACTCATAACCACTCTACTCTACTGCTTTATGGTAGTTGGTTGCTCATATTTTTTTCCTGAATGCTATGTACTTCGTTTGATTTCTCTACTAGACCAAAAATTCCTTGAGGGTAAGGACTGTATCTTATTCACTTAAAAGGCCATTTATTGAGCATCAGTCAAGAACCATTCTGACACTATTCTAAAATGTTCTAGGCACTACAGTGACTGCATGAACATGACAAAGTTGGTATTCTCAAAGAGTTTACTTTCAAAAAGTGTCAGAGGACAAAAAAATAAAATAAATAAAATAAAAAAATTGTCAGAGGACAGACAATGAAAAATAAATAAATGTTATAAAGACAATAAAATAATGTGATGAGGGTGGTACCTTCTTCAGACAGTGCGCTAACACACAAGAGCTAATTTTCTTTTTTTTTTTAATTTTTTTTATTGGTTGTTAAAAATATTATAAAGCTCTTGACATATCATATTTCATACATTAGATTCAAGTTGGTTATGAACTCCCAATTTTACCCCAAATACAGATTGCAGAATCACATCGGTTACACATCCACATTTTTACATAATGCCCTATTAGTAACTGTTGTATTCTGCTACCTTTCCTATCCTCTACCATCCCCCCTCCCTCCCCTCCCATCTTCTCTCACAAGAGCTAATTTTCAAATTAAATTTCCATTAACCAGGAATCTTATACAGTATCAGGCTTCATTAATAATTTGAAGGATACAGGCAATGAGGAAGCTCATAAGAAAAAGTCTGAAACATTCAGTGAAGTTCCTCAGGTTCTTCCATGTCAAACATGCACTCTCTAGCCTAGAAAAATAGCCAAGGTTTCTAAATGGAGATTCACAGATCACCTCACACCTCAGGAGAAATGTTTGTATGACAACTTAAGAAGAGGTTCATTAAAAAGGGAATACTCATCAAAAACTTTAATGCAGAAAGAACACACTCTGTTAAAAAAAATAATATTGGGGTACTTGAAGAACATAGGCTTTTAACAAATGGAATTCTAAAAGTTATCTATGGAAAACAAAACCCTTCATTTTTCAGATGAATAAGCTACAGTCTGAGACATAAAATATTTCCATTGTAATCCACAGGCTCTCCAGAGAAGGAAAGGCAGGACCTATCACAAGGAGTCAGTTTTCGGAGCTGAAAATTTATACTATCTTAAATAATGAGGCAAGAGAAATAAATATTGAGAAATGCCAAGATCATTATTTATACATTCCAGATAAAAAGTCCTATTCAGGTCTTGGGGGAAAGGACACACTCCATAATCACCAGGTCTTCTGTATCACCAAGTGGGCTCAATGAGCTGGATAAGATTTGCAGTGCATTCTCAGATGCTGACATGGATACAGTGACACCTACTTGCCACTAAGGTAACATAATTTTTACTACATAAAATTCCAAAGTTCTTCATAGGCAAAGGTACAGTGTTTGGTAGTTATCTTATCCACTTCTACACTAATTATACAAAATCTTTATTTTCTTTGTTCCTTTTGAAAATCAAATAATGAATTTTTAGTATAGATTTCTGACTAAAACTGAGGCACTTGAACACAAATTTTCTCCATGATTAAGAATTTTTCTAAATTAAATTTTTCTTTAAAGTACTTCCAAAATAAAATTACAAATCAGTAAAATTGAACAATGTGAAGATCAGTAAGAGTGTTAAGGGCCCTTTTCTGCTATTTTATCAAATTACTGGCACATTGAATTTCCTAGACAAAAATACTCCAAAAAATAAAAGAAAATCCTGTAGGATTAAAGAATGGCTGACTCATCCTTAACAATTTCCATTGTCACAAGGAGACAACTAAGAAACATCTAGAAAATAAATCCAAGTTAATATGCTAACAAAGAATGAACAAACTGCTTAAGAAAAAGAAGAAGAAGTTTCACTGACCAAAGTAACTACATACTAAAGGAAAATTAAAGATATTACTTTAATGTCTTTAACTTTCATACCCTTGTTGTGGAGGAAAGGGGAAACTCTCTCTACAGGTTCACTTTTGTTAATGAAAAATTTCACAATATTTGCTACCAAAATATAGTTGCTGACTTTTTGCTCTGCATCTCAAGTTTTTATTTCTGATGAGAACACCTTAAAGCTGTGGAGAAACAGCTAAAATGAAAAATAAGAGTGGGATTAGAAATACTGGGAAAACAAGCAGAAGAAGGATTATTATGACATGTATTTTTTTTAAAAAAAAAAGTTATTTGGGGCCAGATCATGAACATCCAAAGCCAAAAATAATTTTACTCTGTTAAGTAGAGAGGAGAGTTCGATTTGGACAGATGAATGAAAGATAAATCTTCAGGAATGTCCATAAAAGATGCAGGAAACTGTTAATATGCTCCTAGGATCGTTCCCAAGATATCAATCAAGGACCTGGCAGCAAACAGGTAAAAATCAAGCTAGATATTTCAAGAAAGACAAACCAAGGAAATATTTACAAAGATGCAAACCCAATGTAAGGAAACCCATAAAGAACAGTGATGCTACAATGGCAGAGAACCAAAATCACCCTAGGTTACCTGATAGGAACTGCGGCCTATTGATGCCACAAAAGCTTTTTGATGGCCTTCTGATGGCAATCTGCAGAGGACTGAGGGCATATGTGTACTGACCTAGCTCTCTTTGCACCTTCTGATCTGTCACTGCTTCCAGCTGGTCAAATTCAACTGGAAGCCAAGCGCAGCAAGCAGAGTGAAAAGAGGATCTGGAGAAGCAGATGGAAGAGATACAGTATAGGACACTGGTAAGGTCACTATTATGGCTTGGATACTAAATGTTCCCCAAAGACTCATGTTGAAGACTTGGTCCCCAATGCAGCAATGTTCAGAGGTAGGCTTTGAGGAAGTGATTGGATCATGAGGGCTTTAAACTGATCAATTAATTAATCCACTGAGGAATTCATGGTTTAGACATTTTAGTTGAATAAATTATTGAAAGGTGGCAGGAAATGCAGGAGGATCATTATATATTCCAAATAACTGTTGGAATTACTAGAGGAAGTTGAAAGGAGTGGGTCCTTGGTAGTATGCTCTTGGGACTTATCTATCTTGTTCCCAGCCTCTCTCTTTCTCTTTGTTTCCTGAGTGTCTTAAGGTGAATAGCATTTTTCTAGCATGCCTTTTTTTTTCCCTTTTGGCAGTACTGGAATTGAACCTAGGGCCTCATATAGACTAGACAAGCTTTCTATTGGTCTACCACTGAGCTGTATCCCCAGCCCTCTAACAAGATCTTCTTTCATAATGTTCTGCCTCACCTCAGAGCCAAAGAAGCATCCAACTATGGACTAAAATGTCTAAACCATGAAGCCAAAATAAATCTTTCCTCCTTTAAGTTGTTTATGTCAGGTATTTTGGTGACAGTGACAAAATGCTAACCAATTGGTCATGGCAGTGGGGCTGGAAAGGGTACAATATAGAGACAAACCTCACAGGACTTTGAACAGATTGGATTTGGAAACAGGAGATGTCAAGGCTGACTTCATCATTTCAAGCCCAAATTAGTTGAACAGAATGATGATAATATCAATTGAAACTGTTTTTACTAACAATCATATTCTCATTGTATTCCTCAAGCATCAAAGGCCTTCTATCAACATTTGTTGGCGGGGGGACGATGAATGGATGGAGATAGAAGAAGTTAATTTGAGGGGAAATTATGTGTTATATAGTTTTATACATACTGAGTTTAGAGTATGGTGAAACAGTCTGGCAAGTGTTGGAAATTTCAGCCTAAACCTTTGAAAAGGAAAGCAATAAAAATATACTTTTAAGAACTATGTACCCACATACACACACACAAAAAAAAACTATATGCACAAAAGTGTCAGCTGAGACCATATGAATGGATGAAATGGCATAGAAAGCAGGTATAGAGAGAAAAGAAGTAAGATCTGATGACCACACTTGGGGTCTCTCTGAATTTATAGGACTAAATGAAGAAGAGAAATAAAGAGAAAAGACAATGTGTACCAACATTTGCCATACTATTAAAATATATTCACATGTATTTATACATCTCTGGTAGGCTTTCTTTTTCTTGACACTATATAGTCTTGCCTAAAATAAGTATGACAAAAATGCAAGCTAAAGACCACCACCCACCCACTTGTCTCAGTAAGATATTTTTGAGACTTCCACATCTCAGTCTTACTACTTTTACTCCACTCAAATCTAACAGAATGAACATTAACATTATTTTAATTAGAAAGCCTATAATATTTAGTTTTTCAATAGTAATATATTGAATACTGTTATATGCCCAGTGCTATATGGAAGTGAAAGTTAGTCTCCAGCCTTCAAGGAAATTAAAATCTAAAAAACTAGTGAACAAAAAACTATTAAAATTCGATTAAGAGGTGATCTGTATGATCCAGACCAAACAGCATTGCATCCATTAAGAAAGAAACAATCCCTGCTCTTTTTTCCTAATTCAGAAAACTGAAAGAGGAGCTAATCCTAACAGCTGTACTTTCTATTAAAAGTTCAATCACACTATATAGTAAATTTCTCTGTACCTATATTTTTTTCCCATGTTTCAAAAGGTCTCAATTACTTTTATATCTAGTGCCTAGCACATGATCGCCATTCAATTAAATGTTCACTGGGTGAAATAATAAATCAGAGGCAAATCAAAGCCCAAAGTAGCAATATCTTTACTGTCTCCTAGGCAAATTCCCAAAGTTTTAAGGTTGAAAGTAGTTAATGTAATAACTGCTACGGTTCTCCAACATAATCCCCTCTTAAAAGGAAAATGAACCTTGCAAACCACACAATCTGTAGTGTCTCCAAAACTTGAAATTACATACTAATCACCTAGATTGATGAAGGTTCTGATAAATTACAGTTAGGAGGAGGCTTGAGATTCCACATTCAAACAAGCTTCCAGGTAATGCTATTTTTCTGGTCAGTGGACCGCACTTTTTTAGCATCAAAAGCTTGGATGGCATTGCAGAAGATATGTATGTAGTCTTAAAGCCAGAGTGAAGATCCTGCTCCCACATGTCCTAGTTGTATTACATAAGTCAACTCACTCCTTAAGCCTTCCTTTTTCATCAGTGGAAATAACAAGAGTTAGTAACAATATATAGTTAATGTTTATTGAGTTCTCACCATGTACCAAGAACTAATATGAATAGGGCTTAGGTTAAACAACCTGTCCAAGGAGAACTAGTAAATGGTAAACTGAGTTGGATTAACCCAAGAAACCTAATTTTTAAACACTATATGACACTGCATTGCTCACTGGCCATGATGAAGATTAAATAATAATTAATATTTAGCTAACTTTTATTGATTATTTATATTCCAGACCCTAGTCTAAGCCTCCCTTGGGGTGTATTTACCTATTTATCTTCATAATAGCCCTAGGATGTGATTACCATTAGTAGCCCCATCTTTTTTTGTTGTTGTTTTAATTAGTTATATATGACAGTAGAATGCATTTGACACATCATACATAAATGAAGTATAACTTCTTATTCTTCTGGTTGTACATGATGTAGAATTACACCAGTCATGTAGTCATATATGCACAAAGGGTAATAATGTCCAGTTCATTCTACTATCCTTCCTACCTCCGTACCCATCTCCTCCCTCTGTCTAAGCCAAAGTATCTCTATTCTTTCCTAGCTCGCCTCCATTATTGTGAATTAGCATCTCCATATCAGAGAAAACATTCAGCCTTTGTATCTTTGGGATTGGCTTATTTCCCTTAACATGATATTCTCCAGCTCCATCCATTTATCTGCAAATGCCATATTTTGTTCTTCTTTAAGGCTGAGTAATATTCTATTGTGTACCTAGGTTGAGTCCATAGTTTAGCTATTGTGAGGTAAGCTGCTATAAACATTGATGTGGCTAATATTCCTATATTAAAGGTTTTTTAAAAGGCCTAACCAAGTTAAATAGCCTAGCCCAAGGTCAAACATTCTCACAGCCAGGAACTGGAACCAAGCAGTGTAACTGCAGAGCCGGGTGCTCTTTTGCCAGGAAAGCAACAGACCCTCTCGGAGCTCTGAGTCAACTCAGGGGTCTTATGAGGATGCCCTTAGGCCTGAGCCGAACCAACTCCATTTTAAAAACTCCAGTTTGAAACCTGCAGTCTCACCAGGCACACCCACAGAGTCCTCCAGCATGGCCTCAAACAAGTTATTTCCCCTCGCCCTAATAAACAGAGTGAAGCCCCTGGCAGGCTGTCCTCACCTGATGAGAGGGAAAGGCAATAAGATCAGGGTGGAGACCACCAGACCCCAGATGTTTCTGATCCCGCAGTAAATGATGTCACTGAGAAATCCAGTGGTAGCTGATAAGGATTGAAAGAGGGGTCAAAAGCCCCAAATTTTAGTATAAATAATAGAGCCAATGAACAGGGATTCGGCCAGCTGAAACAAGGATGCACTGGAGCTGGAGAGCCTGATGAGGACCTGACATCCCATCACTTTTCATCGTTTCCTGAGCCTCTGCGTGATCCTCACCGCTCTCAAACTCTACCATCTCATCTGGACCTTAGTGAGAGCGCAACTTCTCCCTAAGACCCTCTCCTCAATCAGTCGTCCACTCCTCACCAGGAAAAGCCTGCCTTGGTTCCAGACCTGATCACCGTGGTCTGAGTGAGTGTGCATCTGCTGGACTTAAAGCCTAAGGCTTAAGACTTAAACTTAGCATGCAGAGGGAATGTCTGTCATTAGCCTGTCATGATTAAGTGTGTTTTGCAGCGCTTAGAATTAATTAATCTAGAATTGTTTGCTGTGAATTATGTCTATTGCAATGCCTAGCATTAAGGATTGTGTTTTCTTGATTAAGAACCTATAGAGTGAAATTGTATTGAGTAATTTGAGTGAATAAAGCATTGAAAGGGGCAGAAGCAGGAGGACATTCTTTATTTCTCCCCTCCACTGCATACAGTCGCAGTTTTGCCCCCTCCGGACAGGTCTACCCGCTGGGGTCGGTGCACACCTGCACCAGTTCAGGGCGGCCTAACTACCAGCCCCGCTCACTGGCAAGACAACCTTTATGTATATCTGTGGGATGTGTCTCTGCTCACATCCAGGACCCCGAAAACGGGTTATAATTATGGTGCAATGATTTGTCCCGCCCAAGAAGGGGTGATTAACTACACATCTTTGATTGAAATGTAAATACTTTAACACTCAGCGGACCAGTAACACACCTTATGCAGCCCCAGAAATTTGACCGGCCCGCGTCCCACTCCGACCGCCCCCGGGGACCGCCTGCTGCCTCGGCATCCTGGGAGTCGCAGTCCCAACCAGTTCCCGGAACTTGTAGTCCGGGATCGCGCCAGTTCCGCCTACATCTGGGTCCGAGCCAAAATGTCACTCTTCTAATCCTATCAGCTCTCCAACACCGCCCTCTGCCGGCCTTGGGTCGCCGGGATCACAAGCCCATAACCCGGAAGAGAACCTTTGTCTTCCGAGTTGAGCTTCCGGGCTTCCGCACGTGGTTGAGTTGCGGGGACCCCGGGCCCTGGTCGTGAGAAGTGACTTCAACTATTAACCTCAAAGCTAAGGGACCGATCCGGAGCCATGGAGGGCCAGAGCGTGGAGGCGCTGCTGGCAAAGGCGGAGCAGGAAGAGGCAGAGAAGTTGCAACGCATCACAGTGCACAAGGAGCTGGAGCTGGAATTTGACCTGGGTAACCTGCTGGCTTCCGACCGCAACCCCCCGACTGTGCTGCGGCAGGCGGGACCCACGCCGGAGGCCGAGCTGCGGGCCTTGGCACGGGACAATACGCAGCTGCTCATCAACCAGCTGTGGCAGCTGCCCACGGAGCGAGTGGAAGAGGCGCTGGTGGCCCGGCTGCCAGAGCCCACCACGCGCCTGCCGCGTGAGAAGCCGCTCCCACGGCCGCGGCCGCTTACACGCTGGCAGCAGTTCGCGCGCCTTAAGGGCATCCGTCCCAAGAAGAAAACCAATCTAGTGTGGGACGAGGTGAGCGGCCAGTGGCGGCGGCGCTGGGGCTACAAGCGCGCCCGGGATGACACCAAGGAATGGCTGATCGAGGTTCCCGGTAGCGCCGACCCCCTAGAAGACCAGTTCGCCAAGCGGATTCAGGCCAAGAAGGAACGCGTGGCCAAGAACGAGCTGAACCGGCTGCGTAATCTAGCCCGTGCGCACAAGATGCAGCTGCCCAGCGCGGCCGGCTTGCACCCTACCGGACACCAGAGTAAGGAGGAGCTGGGCCGCGCTATGCAAGTGGCCAAGATCTCCACCGCCTCTGTGGGGCGCTTCCAGGAGCGCCTCCCCAAGGAGAAGGCTCCTCGGGGTTCAGGCAAGAAGAGGAAGTTTCAGCCCCTTTTTGGGGACTTCGCAGCCGAGAAAAAGAACCAGTTGGAGCTCCTTCGAGTCATGAACAGCAAAAAGCCTCAGCTGGATGTGACGAGAGCCACCAACAAGCAGATGAGAGAAGAGGACCAGGAGGAGGCCGCCAAGAGGAGAAAAATGAGCCAGAAGGGCAAGAGAAAAGGAAACCGGCAGGGTCCTGGAGGCAAGAGGAAAGGCGGCCCGCCCAGCCAGAAGGGGAAGAGAAAAGGAAATTTGGGAGGCAAGATGCATTCCGGGCCACCTGGCTTGGGTGGCAAGAGAAAAGGTGGACAGCACCAAGGAGGAAAGAGGAGGAAGTAACACTTCATTCACCCTTGGACCTGTTCTGTAAAGAACGAACTGTATGCTAAATGTTAAGTTTTTAGTACTGTCGCAGGGCGGGACCACTGTCTTCATTGAGTTTGAGGTTGAAAGGACAAAATTGTCCTCCCCTCAAGAAAGTATGTAAGTGTTCGACTGTACAGGTCAAAGTCTTTCCCACAAACGAGACCTTAGCTAGTGATGAAGGGTATATTTGAGGACACAAGGGTTAGAAAAATAATTTGGGCATTTTACTTTTGGGTTATGGGGTGAAGGAGAGTTGGTGACATTTCAGAGACTTATGGTAGATTAATTTATATATTTCAGCATTTGTTATTTTTGTAACAAGCTTCTATTATGCTGGGAGGGGAGAGGAAAGATGACATTTTCCTAAGTTGATTTAAAGAAACTGTTGTAGGGCTGGGGCTGTAGCTCAGTGGTAGAGCGCTCACCTAGCACACAGGAGGCACTGGGTTCAATCCTCAGCACCACATAAAAATAAATAAACTGTTGTGAAGGTAATTTAATAAATGTGTCTATCTAGCATTGCTTTAAACTTTTTGATTATTAGTAGAAGATATACTTGAAGACAGTGACCTAGATGTCCAGTACAGATTATTGTTTACTTTCTATAAAAACATAAAAGCAGTTATATTATACTAGTTTCAGCAAAGCTACTTTTATCAAAAAACTCAAAACTTATTTTGGCATAAAATATAGTAGTAAAAGTATGATAACTGATGGATGTCTCTTTGTAAGGATTGCTTGATATTTGTCAACCAGAACACATTGACATCTATACATGATAAACTTGGGGTACCCTACAAATAATTAACCTTGTTAATCCAGAAAATACTTGCCTTCCTCAACATTGATAACTCCAATTTTTTTTTAAGCTTGAATTCAAGTAGAGTCTGGGAAAGAGAAAAAATGACCCACAAAATCTATATTTGGAACATTACTATCTTTTGATTCATTTGTGAAGTTGGCCTGTGCTGGTTTGATTGGGAGGTGAAATAGTTAAAGCTGTCCAGGGTCATTATCTCCAGTTTTATTCTGATCTTAGTAAACTCATCTCTGAAAATCTCCTGAAAATGACAGTAGATCCAGAATGAGGGGCATTTTGGCTGCAAAAGCTAAAAGGTACAATTGCTCTTTTTAGTTTTAACTTTAAAATTATGGGATTTTGTTGCTTATTTGGGAATTTGTTTTTAAAGCTTTCTTGATTTAGCAGTAGGGTATGGCACTGGCCCCTGTAATTTAAGGGGGGAAAAGACCCTCGGGCTTACTTGCAAGATTCAAACTTGAAATCCAGATAATTTTAAAGAATTCAGAGTGGGAAAAGACCCAGTCCTCTCCCTTTCGCCCAGTCCCCAACATGTGAGAAAGCCTTTGGAGAGGAGAAACTTAAAGCAGGACTCCAGACCCTGGCTAGCAGTTGTGGCATTGGGCAGTTTCAAAGGTGAATGGTGAGACTAAGGGCTGGAGCTTTCACGGTCCAGATTCTGACAACCCGCAGGAAAACGGTCCCAGGCCACTGCAGGCTGAAGCTTGGCCAGGTGACTTTTCAGGGCCGGTGGGCCGAGTGGGCGGGCGGGAGGAGGGCCACGACCCGGATTGGCAGGCAGCTGGGGCGGAGCGGCGCTGGGGAACCAAGAAGACATTCTAGCTGCCATGGCCGCCGCCTCCCGGGCCCGGGTCGCGCACTTGCTGAGGCAACTGCAGCGCGCAGCGTGAGTGCAAGGCCACCGAGCGGGCGGGCAGGGGCCTGAGGATGCCGCCGCGCCCGTGCAGTTTCCGGCCTAAGATCTGCCTGGGCTCTCGCAGTGTTTTTCCAGTTGCTTTCAAGAATGTAGGGAAGCAGGTACCGCGGTGCTCCGGGGCACAACTGCGTTGCACATGCAATCTTGCACCATGCAATGTGGCAGGTTTTACTCAGTTTATCTACCAATAAGAAAACTGAGGCTCAGGGAAAATAAGGCCTCGTCCCACATTGTGGCAGGCAATGCGTAGTGGCAGGGGTCACAGTGACCACGATAAATTCATATGCCAAATTGATAACTTATTAATTGGGTGTATGTTACATCTATGTATATTTAGGTTCTAGTAATAGACAATGGGGCAATTTAAAGTCTAGTGGGGCCCATAAGGGTACAGATACTGGGAGAGAGGACAGACTGAGAACTGGCCTACCACAGATCACAGCAGAAAGGGTGTACAAGGGAAGAAACCACACGGAGTTACACTTCCTAGCATATACAGGGAGTCTGGGTGATAAATGTTATGACAAGTCTGACTCCCAGTCCAGAAATGCCAGGTATATAGTAGTTGCTTGATAAATAGTGTTGAACATACAAGTGCACCTCTGGGCCTGGGAGAACATGAGAAGTTTGAACTAACAAGTAGAGATAAATGGAGGGGAAAGGAGACAGACTAGAGAGGAATTTCAGGCAGATGGAAGGGCAACACCAGAGACCAAGAGATGCAGTTCCAGGATCCAGAAGTAAAGTCTGGTCATACCCTTGTAGGAAGAAGTGAGAATGAAGAAAACAGATGGTGAAATACCACAAAAAAAAAAAATAGCTGACACTGGGCCCTTACCATTGGGGCAAGGCACTGTCCACAAACTTTGCATGTACTATTAATAGCAGTAACTCTAACCCTTAAAACAACCCTATGGCATACTGTATTATTAGCCTCTACTGTAGACAAAGAAATAAAGGCATGAAGACTAATAATTTGTCCAGTGTCACAGAGCTAATTTGAATCCAGATGCTGTGGTTTCATAGGGCCTTATTCTCAGGCCTATGCAAAAGAATACAAATTGTGTTCTGTAGATAACAGCTACTAAAACAATATTTCTAACCCTGAAATATTAATACCTTGAGATGCCCCATGGTAAAAGAATTCCATGACCAAGTAAGACTGGAAAAACTACTGACTGCTGTTTGCCCTCTTGGAGACTCAGAATATACATTAGTATATAAAGGGCTCTGAGAAATCCTGTAAGAAGCAAGGGAGGTGGTGTTTAGCTGTGTTAAAATTCTTTGTTCTAAATCTATATCATCATGCAACTCTTTTATCACACACCATTCATACCCCTTGGAACCAGTGTCATGCAGAATATGTTTTTGGAGTGGTTGCATGAGAAAGGAGTGTGGCATGAGTAGAATCATGTCAGCATATTCTGGTGGCAGTGTGCAGTGGAAAGGGAAGACAAGGTGTGTACTGAGATTTGACAAGAACTCTAATAGGGAAGAAGGCTCAGTACTGCAGCTCACATAGAAAGGGAGTTTACCTGAAACCTGGAGCCTTACAGAAAGATGAGACTGATGAAAAAGTACAAAAGTTATCCAGAAAGAGGAAAGTTATGTTCCAGGCAGGGAAATTAAAAGGGCAACGTTCTGGAAGGGGAACAGAGAAAGAGAGAAAGAGATGTGGTTCATTCAAGGAAAAGAATGAAGTTAATTTTCCAGAAGCTAAAACCCAGAGGTAGAGAAAGATGAGGTTCTAAGCTGAAGAGGTCAATGGGGCCATTCAAGTAGACCAGGTCTGAATTTCACCTGCCATGGAAGTAGCTTTAAACAAGAGAGTGACATTAAAAATGTGTCCCTGACTGACCACATCGTGGGAAACAAAGGTGACAAAGATGCAGCTATGAGAAGCCAGTTAGGAAGTTAGTAGAAATATGGATGAGACATGACAACCCAACCAGAATGGTAAGGACCCTGAGAAAAGTGGGTGGATTCAGGTGGAGATATTAATATTTGAGGCCTTGATGTGTGACAGGTAGTCTATATAGATAGAGTAAGGGAGAAGGAAGGGTCAGAATGGCTGAAGGCAGCCAGCATTGAAGGAATGGGTAGAGTGGAGAAGGAGCCAGAGAAAACACAATGAGAAGAAACCCAGGTGAGAAGGGGGTCCTGGAAGCCAAGGAAAGAGTTTCACCTACCCAAGGAGAGCTGGGGGTGGCTCACAGCATTCAGTGATGCTAGCACAAATGCTAGGAGGTCTGAGGATCTAGTCTGAAAGCCAGGACTTGCTCCTGCAGCATCCTGATTTCTGGAGCCAAGGAATGTGCTAGAGCCAAGAAAATGGAGCCAGCAAATGTAAGCCAGTCGGGGAGAGCCAGAGGGTGAGCAAGCCTGAGAGTTTCAGGCATGAAACTCTTTAAGTATGATGAGAAGAACCCAGTGAGGCTGGGAGCACCGGGAAATACAATACATAACAGATGGAAGTTCCCAGAAGGAAAGAGGGGACAGGACAGGAACCTCAAGTAAGGAGTAGAAACAATAAATCGAGATATTGTCGAGCTTGAAAGAAAAGGGGATAGGAGAGAGGAAGCGCGTGGTCCCGGGAGCTGTCGCGTTGGAAAGCTCTGGGTGTGGATATTTTTCTTCCCTTTCTTTTGCTGTTCTTGTCTTTGAAGGGTTTAACGCATGACATGTTCTGAAAAGTAAAACCCAACTGTCAGAGCGGTCCTTGGCCTGGCCTGCTTTCCTATCCCCCGCTAGGTGGCAGCCTTGACTTAAGATGTCTAACTCGCTTCCAGTGTCTATTTTGACTTCACAATTCTCAGGAAGTTTTGAGAGCCTGAGGACCATTGAAATCCAACCTTTCCCTTCCTCCATCGTTTTTCCTCTCGGATGTTTTAATTCCAAATTTGAATTTTGGCGGGGTGGGAGGAGGAGGAAGAGGTCATGCACTCAAGTATCTACTGGGAGCTCACTATAACCCTGTCCCACGGGCTATAAAAATAAACAAAACCCAGCAGGAGAAAGAAGCCAGAGAAGGAACTGTGCAAGACAGGGAAAGGAGGGAAAGTTTCCAAAAAGGAGGACATGGAAAATCTGCAGAGAAGCCGACTGAGGAGTGAGAAGAGATGATGGGTTTAGGGGAGCACAACGCACCCAAGACCCAGACAAATGCATAGAACCTGAAGCTGCAACTGGGCAAAGAGTGGGGACACCAAGAGGTGACAAGGACGCCTGTGGGTCCTGGGAGAGCAAAGAGTTGGCACGGGTCCAGGGCCTGTTTGAAGAAAAACTTTAAACAGCTTGAAGACAGGAAAGTTCCATCGTGGCGGGTGGGTGGTGGGGGGAGCAAGAAGAGGAGCACATGAACCCTAGATGGATTTTATCAAAGCTCCAAACTTATATGAGCTGAGAGCTTGAAGGGAAACTGAGGACCCCACTTTAGATCTCGCATACTCCCGGAATGCTTATCTCAGCTGCTTGTAGGCTGCTAGAATAGCTAAATTTTAAAAAAAAAAAAAATCTTATATATATATATATAATGTAAAAATAAAATATGTGCTGAGAATCTTCCAACTCTAGAAAGACTCTGGATTGACTGTGCATCCTGATCACTGGATTGTTTGTTTCCTATTGTAAAATACCTGCCAATAATTACCAGCCTGATTATCTCTTAGGATTATAATGCAATGTGAGAATTACTTTAAGTATTCTTATTTGTTGGTTTTCAAGTTACTGTTTTTCTTTTCCCTAGATGCAAGTGTCCAGCACATTCTCATACTTACTCCCAAGGTAATACATTTTGTGTTTTTACACTAGCCACAACTTTGGTTTCTACAGTTGGCATTTATAGTACATTTGGGCCACGTATAAAGACAGGAAATCAAGGAGTGTGTGAGAGAGGAAGGCTGATAAAAACAACCATTTCTCTATTTAATATATATCTCCAGCTATGGAGAGGAGCTGATTGTATGCTACTGATGATGATATTGGCCTGAATATAGGTTCGATGATATTTAAATAGATAAAATATTTGTCAGTGCTAAAAAATCACTGATAGGATTTTAAGAATGTCTAGGTTTGGGCTGGGGATCAGGCACGGTGGTGGAGTTGCTTGCCTAGCATACACTAGACCCTGGATTGGATCCCTAGCACTGAAAATTTTGAAAAGAACATCAAGTCATCAAACAGAATAAATCAAGATGAAGCCTTGGTAAGGTTGTAAGACATCTCTAAAAGAAGAAGCCTAAAAAATAAGGTGGTTCCTAGAAGGAAAAATCTTATTTATATCCATTTAAAAATGACATTCTACTTCTTAAAAATTAAAAATAATGACAAAAGTTTTCAGTTCCCACCAATGTCTTAATCCTTACCAAACTCCATTGTCCACAGAGCAGCAGGAAGCTGACCATAGTTTCAGCCTGTCCTCAGAGTGTCACATGAATTACTGACACAAAAACTAATTTTGCCTCTTGGAAGAAAAGGTCAAATCTAAACAACTGAGGGTGGGGTGGGGAGGTTAGGACAGACCAAGGCCTTTTTTCCTGCCTGAGGCATGGCTTACCTTTCAGCCACCAGGCCTTCTAATACCATGAGGCCCCTGTGAGGCAGAGGCATGCTCGTCTATGAGGCCTTTGGGAGCTTAGGCAGACTTTGGCTTCAAGCTGTTTGCTCTAATCCTTGGTTTTAACAAAGAATTAGTCATTTGCTATTTTAGGAATAAAATCAATAACTTAGAGAAAAATAATCTCAACAGTTATCTAGGACCCAAATTATTGTTTTACCTAAACTTTAGTAACAGGAATAATAGTAATAATAATTTCTTTAAAGTCTATAAGGAGCAAAGAAATTTAAATTTTGATAAGGGTGTCTTTGCCCTAAGGGAGCCAATATTAAGATTGTTATCTGGTTCTGGGGTCTTTAAAAAAAAAAAAAAGTGAAAATTATTGTGTAAACTTTTATTTATTGACCAGGACTGATATAAACAAATAAAGATAAAACTCATGATGAGGCTTGATGGGACTCTCCTGTTGTTCCAATATCACAGAAAAAATTGTATTTGCTTTAATGAAAACTTGATGTTAGCAAATAAATATCAGTTTATAATTTTTTAATTAAATTTTATCAAGGAAACTAGAAAATTTTAATATAAATAAGCTTAAGACATATATTACTTTGATGTTATATTTGTGAAAAAAATTATAATTCAAACAAATTATTACAATGGCTATAATAGACTTACTTAGTTGTTCTCAGAGAATTTTTTTTATATACTATGTTTTCAAATATTTTTTAAATTTCAGTGAGGAAATTTTAACTCTCTTTATTTTCACACAATCAGCATCAAGTTAACATTAAATTCTATTTTAATATATAGATATTAATTTAATTTGATATGCAAACATGAAACCTGATATATTGTAGGCAAGACTTCAAGGAAGATGCTAATGTTCACTGCTAGGTTATTCTGTCAAAAAATATTTATGCTTTATTTTTGAGGCCTACTCTGATACCTATTTCTACATTTTCAGCTCCTGGATTTTCATCTTCTGAGAAAACAACAGATTATGCCTTTGAGGTAGATTTTATCAACCCATTCTTTCTTTTATGAATGACCTGGAAAAAATACAACTGTAGTGTTTTGTTAACATATTAGCATTTCATTTGAAATCTCTTATTAATTGATGTTCCATAATCACTATTTGATCAAGCCCTATTTAGCAAAGCACCTTGTAAGGATAACCGAATATAATTCTTCTGAGACATAGTAATGTCTGAAATTCTGTCTTCTATATAGCCATTAAAATAGAATAAGGGTTGGGAATTAGCTCAGTGGTGGAGCACTTGCCTAGTGCATCAGGCCCTGGGTTTGATCCCCAGACCACATAAATAAAAAAATAAATACTCCCCATTCTACACATTCTCTGAATTATATATACTATCTGTTAAATCTTTTGTAGTTATAATAATCCTCAAAGAAGTCAAAGTAATTTGTTGAAGCAAGAATAAAGGAATGATTAACTTGAGTGCATTTTTATCACATTGTGCATAATTACTTGTAAGTATTTGTTTAGCCCCTCCCTCCTCCTAATGCAGAAGTCATAAATTGAAATATCACCAGATGCTCACAGAGCACAAACCCTATGAAAAGGTCTCCACTCAACCCAACAAGTTTTCTGCCCCCTGAGGATATAGCTCCAGTGTTACCAGATTATTCAAGAGAGATAGAAACTGAGGTGGTCAAATTGGATCTTTTTAATACTGATTTTAACAATTATTAGCCAATTTTTAAAAAGAAAGAGAAGAAAAAATTTAAATATAACATGGATCAAATAAAACATCTTTGGGCCAAAAATGACCCATTATTCATTAGTATGAACACTCTTTTATTACCTGTAAACTTTGAGACCATGTTTCTCTTACTCATAGTTGTGTTACATGAACCTAGCACAGTGCCTGGAACATAGCACACAATAATGCTGGTTGAGTGGGAAGATAGTTGGATACATACAGATATATGTGTGCATAGAAGAGTGGATGGAAGAATGGATAGATGGATGAAGGAGCAAAAAAATATACACAGGAGTTAATATTTAAATGGGAAAGTAAGAAATTAGAGTGTTAATTTAGATGTGGAGGTTGGGGAAGGCAGACATTTGAAGCTGAAGGAAAAATTGCGAGTTTATGATGATCTTGGGAAAACTCAAATATATAATTACAGTTTGTTTGGAGCCAAGGTTCCCTTAAAGAAGTGTGAGGCCATATGACCTAGGAGTACATACTGAGAAATATATACTTCATTCGATAAGTAAGGAGGAACATTTCAGGTTTTCAGAAATAGAGTGGCCAACTCTCTGTTATAATCTACAGCCAAAATCTTTTTTTCTTTGTTTTAGATGGCTGTTTCCAATATTAGATACGGAGCAGGAGTTACAAAAGAAGTAGGCATGGCAAGTATTTGGGATACCTATAATCTTTTACGGTAAATGTTACATATCTTGTAAAACAAGGGCTAATGGACAAACATGTCCTTTATGTTTAAATATGTACAATGTTAAGTTTGCCCAAAGAGCCTATTATAGTTACAGTGCAATCAAACCTAACTTTTTTTTTTTTTAACTGTAGGATCTGCAGAACATGGGAGCTAAAAATGTTTGCCTGATGACAGACAAAAACCTCTCCCGGCTCCCTCCAGTACAAGTAGTTATGGATTCCTTAGTGAAGAATGGCATCAACTTTAAGGTTTATGAGGATGTGAGGGTGGAACCAACAGATACAAGGTAAATTTGTAGAGTTGTTGTTATTTACTTACTTTACGCATGAGCCATCACTGTTGGTGAAAACTTGCCCAAGGCCTTATTTAATGGCATGAGAATGATTTTCAAAAAAATATATATATATAACAGTGATTTCTGTTTCCACTTCTCCAAGCTTCAAGGATGCAATTGAGTTTGCCAGAAAGGGATCATTTGATGCCTATGTCGCTGTGGGTGGTGGCTCCACCATAGACACCTGCAAAGCTGCCAATCTATATGCCTCCAGCCCTCACTCAGAGTTCCTTGATTATGTCAACGCCCCTATTGGGAAAGGAAAGCCCGTGTCTGAGCCTCTTAAGCCTCTGATTGCAGGTAAAAATGTTGGCTAGTTTGCTTCATTTTTACAATTGGCAAAAGGACTTAGAAAAGATGCCAGCTAGTAATTTTAGGGTTTATGTTTCTAAAAGTTTCTGATCTGTTCCTTTCAAATCAATGCTTCATTTGGACAAAAAATTAAAAAACAGATGGCAGTTCATTCATTTTGAAAATTCTGATCTTCATTATTGCACAGATAGAGACAATTTGGGTCAGTGGGAGGAAGTTTGCAGATTTAGGCTATGAAGTCACTATGCGGAGGAGGGGAAAGGTCTTCATTGACATTTGATTAGATCCCTCTGTTGGCAGGCTTGTCCTCTAAACCCATCTGTTTTGTCCCATTTTGCCAGCCACCGTGGAGTTTAAGAAGAACATTTGCTGTTATTTTTTTCAGTGACTCAATCCTTTCTTCCACATAATGGCTCTTCAGCTGACCTCAGGCTTTGTCTCTTCCCAGGGACATGTGGCCAGCATGTCCACATCATTCTGGATGACATCTGCTCCATGGCTTCTCAGGGCACAAGCACACAAATCTGAAGCAAAAAAAAAAAGTGTGTGTTCCACAGAAGACCTTGAGATTTTCCAGTCTTTTCTTCCCTCCCATCTTTATGGCTGTTGGCATATTACTATTTAAAGTTTTATAGCTAAATGCACTAACTGGTAACTGAGAAATGTCCTCAGTTCAAGTTTTGTCCTCTGTTCTCTTCCTCTCCTGACCCTATTATGAACAGTCCCTGTGATGGGACACGAGGGAGTCAGTGGCAGATGAACTGCATTGATAGGAATGAGGAACCAGCAGGGAGCAGCATAATTGGGGTCTGGCAAATGGAACCCTCTAGTGAAACTGTGTCAGCATCACACAGAGGGGTGATTAGTAAAGTTTAGAAACTTGACAGAACTACAAAACCATGAAGCCCAGCAAAGGCAGAGCGTTCCTGTGCTTGCTGCCAACAGGGAATAAAGATGTCTTTTAGAGACAGCAAATATGAGTGTTCTTACAGAGGTACAGTGCAGCCTGCATTTGAATACCCAGCTCCAGCTGCAGCTGCTTGAGGAACTGGTGCTGGAGGAACCCAAGGTTCCCAGGGCAGATTGCTGTTAATACAGACAGACATCACACACAAATGATTAGCACACATGCATGTTAGTGCAGACAAAGACATCATCATGCATGCACAGATACACAGAAACACTCATGCATGTCACTGCAGGCAGACACCATATATATTAAGTACTCCTGTTTGTACAGATATAGACAGGATACATATTAAACATTCATGTGGGCTAACCGTACATGCATTTTTTATTTTTATTTTTTAGTTGTAGTTGAACATAATACCTTTATTTTATTTTTATGTGGTGCTGACGATCAAACCCAGGGCCTCGCACATGCTAGGCAAGCACTTCACTGCTGAGCCACAACTCTAGCCCCCATACATGCATTTAATGCATGAAATGCATAATATACATCATGTCTGTATATTCACACAAACACAGAGGTCACACAAGCATATTAGATACACATGTTAGTAATTTTAGGGTTTATGTTTCTAAAACATGCATATTAACATGCATGTTAATACAGACACAGACACTTGTTTTAAACACACACTCATGCAGCAGGCACAGACATGATACATGTTAAACATGTACGTGCAGTAATACAGACATCAACATACTTGTTAAACATATACAGTACAGATACACACCCCATACGTGCCTGTCAATGCAGGCACAGACATCACGCATATTAAGCTGACATACATGTTATATAAATACAGATATCAAGCAAGCAGCAGTGTCAGCAAAGCTTCCTTCTCTAACTTGCTTCTTTATTTCTAAGGCTGAATTAAATATTTCCACTGATCTTTATTTAGGTGCTTTATTAAAAATAATATTATTTTGTTCAAGTTCCAACTACCTCAGGAACCGGGAGTGAAACTACTGGGGTTGCCATTTTTGACTATGAATGCTTGAAAGTAAAAACTGGTAAGAATTTTGACCATAATTCTTTTAATGAATTCTCTCTTTCAGCCCCAGTTCCTTTTCTTTCACCCCACTATTTAGAAACCAAGGAGTTGTGGAGTTAAGGAAAGAATATATGCATATACACATTTTCTTTTTTTTTCTAAGTACATATAAAAAATAATTTTGTTTTTTGAGAATTACCTACAAAAGTATATTGAGATGCCCTGGGTCTTACTTGACCTTTTATCTGCTCATGTTAGTGACTATGTTTCAATAATAAGTGGGTGTTCCCTTTCTGTTATCTTTTTTTTTTTTTACATTTTAAATCAATTTTATTGCAATGCAATTTTTATATAATACAATCCACACATTTATGTTTCTGGCTTGGTGAGTTTTGACAAATATACATGCCATGTTACCCACCACAACCCTGATCAAGATATTAGACATTGTCATTACTCCAGAAAGTTGCCTCAGGTCCGTTGTGGCTTGTCCCTCCTACCCTGTTTCCAAGTCACCTCTGCTCTGTTTTTGTCTTAATGATTTTCATCCCATCTTCTTAATTTGTCCTTGACTCTGGGCTAATGTGTTAGGAATGCCTCTCTCCTTGAATCTGGTTCAGTATCCTGCTTCCAGGCCTTTGCAGCAAAATAAATTGACATTCAACTGCAAACTTAGGGTAACTTACCCTTTGACATTGTTAAAGACAACAATAATTGCCAACACTTAGTTCTGAAATTTACATTATATTATCCCATTTGATCTCTGCAAGAGCTCTGAGAGGGATAGAGGTCTATGTTATTTTAGTCTCATTGTATAGAGAACTAAGAAAGGTTAAGTGACTTGCCCAAAGACACAGAGTTGTAAAGCAAACATCATTGGTCTGCTAGTAAACCAGTTCTCTGCAATTTAACAATAAACAAATAAAACATGATTTGTAGTGCTAACCAATTTCAGTGATATAAATATTTGTAGCCCGGCCAGTGATGTCACTCTTCCAGGAACTGTGATGAGGTGTGTGCACTTGGCTCCTGGAACACAGTAGGAGCAGTGCTACCCCATTATTGAAAAAAAAAAAAAGCTTCTGATTCCAAATATTTCTACTGCTCTTTGCTATTTCCCTACATGAGAATGAACCTTTTCTCATACTGTTTTTAGAGAATGTATCATCCTAAAGTTATTTAGTTTTTGTTTTTTTTTTTTTTTTAATGGTGCCCAAGCCTTTCACCTTAATTAAAAATCCTATTTTAGGCATTGCTTCACGAGCCATCAAACCCACACTGGGACTCGTTGACCCTCTGCACACCCTCCACATGCCCAGCCAGGTGGTCGCCAACAGTGGCTTCGATGTGCTCTGGTAGGTACTGGTGCCACCTGGAGGGACATTTTTTTTTCCACCATACTTTTATTGATGCATTACAGTTGTACACAACGGTGGGATTTGTTGTTACATATGCATACATGCACACAGTATGACCATATAATTTGGCTTTATCATTTCCTTTCCCTCTCCTCCTTAGGGGACTTTTCTAGTTCCCAGTATTTTATTGCCTAAGTGCCCATTTGCAGATGCCTCTTGCATTGGCTCTCATTATCCCCTTTCCTAGATGACAGTATTGGCAGTAAAGGTGATCACTAGGTGTGCTGGTGTGAGCTACAAATCTGCTGTTCAGGATGGACCACCCCAGCCAGAGCCAGAGCCACAGAAAAAGGAGCAGTGTGAGGTGCCATGCAGTGTCTCAGAACCACACTACCTGCCTTTAAGGCCACACACATTAGGGAAAGTCCAGGGCTGCACCACAGAAGAGGGCAGGGATAGGAGCTAGCATCTCTGGAGGTCAGCCCAAATGTATTCACTGTCAGCAGTTGACACACATCATTGCTTCCTTGCAGCACTGTACAATGTGAGACTTTCACAGAAACAAAAAGAAAACTAGAGGGCTGGGGATGTGGCTCAAGCAGTAGTGCGCTTGCCTGGCATGCGTGTGGCCCGGGTTCGATCCTCAGCACCACATACAAAGAAAGATGTTGTGCCTGCCGAAAAACTAAAATAAATTGATTTTTTATTTAAAAGAAAAGAAAACTAGATTTTTGGATGGTTAGTGACTTGCCCAGAGTCTCACGGTGTGATCCCTTGGCTTCAGCTGCGATGTGCCAAAGGCTTTCAATCAGGGTTGCTTTTTGTTTGTTTGTTTATTTGTTTCCTTTGTATTGAACCCAGGGGCACTGTACCACTGAGCTACATCTCTAGTCCTTTTCTATATTTTATTTAGAAACAGGGTCTTGCTGACTTGCTTAGGGTCTCACTGAGTTGCTGAGGCTGGCTTTGAACTTGGGATCTTCCTGCCTCTCAAATTGCTTGGATTACAGGCATGAGCCCAATCATGGTTTCTACCACAGACCTCACTCCAAACTCCAGGCCATTAGTTCCAGTGGCCTCACAAGACCCCACAGGTGCTTCCCATTCAACGTGACCCAAACCACCCTAATTCATCCATCTGCATGTGCACATTTTGTCACTTGTTCACGTCTCTGAAATTAAGACATATCTTAAAATCTATGACCTGGTGCTATGCTTTTTACCCTTAGCAGCACATTAAAAAAAAAAATGGCCCATCTCTTAATGCATGGCATCCTGAATTCACATGATGTGGTATTCTCTTAATCAACCCTACTCCACAGTTTCTCCAGAGTCCTCTAGCTCAGCAAGTAGCAGGACTTCAATATGAACTCCTCCCTTCTTTCATGACCGTGCTCTATCAGCAGAGCCTGTCTCTTGTCCTACTTGGATCTCTTAGATCTGCTCTGTCTTCTCAAGCTTCATGGTTCCTACTTGGTTCTGGTCTGCCTCAACTCTTACCTGAGTTATTGCAGCAGTCTCCTCATTGATTTTCCTAATTCCATCCCATAGTTCTTCCATTTGTCCTCCATTTTGGCCTGAACAAACTTCCATATTGCAATATGAGCATCATGCACAAAGGAACACTCATACATGTACCTCTCCACCTTACAAGTCTTTCAGGAGCATTCCATCCCTACGATCTGAAAACCAAATTCCCTGGCCCTGGCATGTCCCCAGTGCTCAGCTGTTTGCTTGGAGAGCTTGTTTTTAATTACACATGAGTATCTGTTTGGAGTCTTTGCTGGCCCTTTCCTCTTCTCTCAACTACAACTGGCCACTTATCCTTTGCTGCTCCCCTGGGTAGCTGGTTCATTGCTTCTGAGGTACCATCTCTTCACTTGCCCGTATCCACACTGTATCGTGAGTTTGGTGAGGACAGGGCTATCTTATTCTCTTCTCTAGGTATTCCCAGGGCACAGTGATGATTACATGACAGGTATTGAATCATTTGCTGTTAAATGACAAGTTAGGATCCATGCTAGGTCTATCCATGTCCCTAGTCTGTTTTTCCCACTATATTCTGCTGCCTACCAAGAGACTATAAAAAATTGTATCCAATTCCATTCTAGTCAATATTGTCAGAACTTTGATGAGTTGTCTCCTATTTACTTAGGAATAAGGGAAATAAGATTGTTTTCCTTGACTATAAAATGCATAATAAATACATCATGGCCCAAAGCAGTCAGCTTTAAAGGAATAACTCCCAGGTCCAAAGACTTCACTATGAACCAATGCAAAAATCAGGATAGAAGGAAGGAGAATGAGGGTAGTTGCTTGTGTTAGTCAATCATCTGTCACTATAACAAAGTGCTTGAGATAGTGAATTTTTAAAAATAAAAGGTTTATTTTGGCTCACCAATTCCAAGATTTTAGTCCATAATCACTTGGTCCTGTTGCTTTGGGCCTGTGGCAGCACAGTACATGATGGTGGGAATGCACAACAAAGAAGGCTTATTCTCCAAATGGCAGCCAGGAAGCAAAGAGAGATAGTAGATGAGATCCCAGTCTCCTTCAAGGGCATGCCCCTAATGATTTAACTCCCTTCCAATAAGCCCCATCTCTTAAAGATTCTACCACTTTTCAATAAGGCCAAGAGCTGGAGACCAAGCCTTCAACACATGGGCCACTGAGGAACATTAGAGATCCAAACCATAATGCTGCTCATCTGAACAAGAAAACACTTGGCCCAAGGAATCTGCCCCTAAGACCCCGGGGATACAGCTATGCATTAAACCTTGAGGATAATACCCCCTGAGAGAATTTGTGGGGCCTCTGATCATAAATCAACCATCACAAGACTTGTCTAAAGGGAAAGAAGGGCTAGGAGACTCAGATGCCTGTCCCCTTCAGAAGTACCATTTCTCATTTTGAATCAGTAATGTGACTTCCAGGTTTCATACATAGTTTCTGGGAGCTTGGCTTGGTTAGGGAATCTGCTCCTGAGAAACAGGGATTCAGATTCTTGGATTCAGAATTTAGATGCAAGTGAGGCATGCTGTGAGGCCCCTGTTAGAGTCTGGGCCCTGGTGGACTCACCACCAACCCAACTCACCAATGGAATTGGATACAATTTTTTATAATCTCTTGGTAGGCAGCAGAATATAGTGGGAAAAGCAGACCAGGGACATGGATAGACCTAACATGGATCCTAACTTGTCATTTAACATATCGCATTTCTCACACATCCCCTACTTAGAGTCACATGACATCCATCTAGTCACTGAATTTTTTTTTTATTTCTAGCACTTTATTCAAAAGTGTTCTCTGCTTCTCACATTAAAAAAAAAAAAAAAGAGTAAATCCTCGTAACACTGAAACTATCATTCATGGAAAACATAGTTCATGTTACATGGTGTCCCAGCATCATTGATCTAGATGGTTTGTCTAATGTCCTCTTCTTCAATAAGGAGCTAGACTTCAGGGCAAGCCAGCAGGTAAAGTAGTTCTGAAGTCTAGTTCTTAAAATAGCCAATCCTGAGTTTGAAACACATAAGAAAAAATAATCAGATTTTTCAAACCAGCAATTAATAATAATAGTTAATAATAAGTTTCAGAATATTCCAGGCCTATTCTAAGGGCTTTATAAAGGTCAACTCATTTAGTTTTCACAGCTGCCCTGTGAAGCGGTACTATTATTTATCCATGTCACAGGAAGGGTAGTGCCTCACACCTGGTCTATAGCGGGAAGATCTGGTGCCAGGATTTACAGCTGCACCGCTGACCCAAAGCCTACTACACTGTACTCTTTATTCTCATTTTCTCTCTCTCTCTCTCTCTCTCTTTCTCTTTATGGTGGTGGTGTACTGGGGATTGAACCCAGTTGAGCTACATCCCTCGCCCTTCTTATTTTTTATTTCAACATTGGGTCTTGCTAAATTGCCCAGACTAGCTTTGAACTTGCAGTCCTCCTTCCTCAGCCTCCCAAGTTGCTAGCTGTAGGCGTGTACCACCGTACCCAGGTTTTATACTGTAATTTTTTTTCTGGTACTAGAGATTGAACTCAGAAATACTTTTATCACTAATCCCCAGCCCTTGTTATTTACTTATTTTTATTTTGAGACATGTCTTACTAAACTGCTGAGGCAATCCTCCTGCCACAGCCTCCTGAGTTCCTGGGATTAAAGGTGAGCACCACCACCACACCTGGCTGCATTGCACTCCTAATAGAAGTCTGTATAACTATGACCCTCCTTTGGTAATATGATACTTGACCTATGCTAGGTATAAGATGGTGACTATCTTCTATGAAGAAGTCATTTTTTAGATTCAGTGTTTTTTTTTAATGACTCAATTATTCAATAATTTAGCACCATAAAGATATATTTATATTGAAAAGAGTTATGTAATTTTTTTAAATTAAATTTATAATTTTTAGATATTTTATTGGTGCATTATATTTGTACATATTAGTTTCATTGTTACATATTTATATATGAAATAACATAATTTAGTCAATTTCATTCTGAGTTTATTTGTAATTGAAACACAAAAATTGCACATATTAATGGAGTACCATATCATGTTTTGTTACATGTACATACTGTGTAATTAGGTTAAACATATCTAGCTCCTCAAGCATTTATCAATTTTTAATGGCAAAAAAAAAATGTTCAAAATTCTTTCTTCTAGCTTTTTGAGATGTATAGTACACAATTACTATCTATAGTCACCCTACTGTGCAATAGCACACAAAAACTTCTTACTCCCTCTTACTCCTCACTGCAATTTAGTACCCATTGATCAATCAACCTTATATGTACTGGTCAAAAACATGTAGGGCTGCCAATGCAAATCTGTCTATATTAATTTCTGTGCTGTGCATTGACTGTCATGGACAGGAGGCTAACTGGTGGAATATGTTGTGATCTCAGTGCTAATGAACATATCCACAATGGAGAGAGTGCTGGTTTGTGATTGAATGTGGGAAAGGAGGAAGAAAGATAATGTGTTCATTCTGTGTATTTTAAATATTTCTCTTTAGCCACGCACTGGAGTCATACACTGCCCTTCCCTACCACATGCGGAGCCCCTGCCCTTCCAATCCCATCACACGGCCAGCGTACCAGGGCAGCAACCCAATCAGTGACATTTGGGCAGTCCACGCACTGAGAATCGTTGCTAAGTACCTGAAAAGGTATGTCACCCTGAAGGAATAGAGATGGAGCATAAAAATACACTCCACCTTCACATGAAACATGGGGTACCAGATATTGAAATATCCAGAGCTTATCTGTTCACCATTTTAGCCCACAGATGTGGAGAAGCACCAGACACTAGTGACCTCTGAAGAAATCCAGGTGATGGCAGGTGAAAACTGGATGCTTCAATCTGAAAAGGCAAAGGTTGCCAGGGGACAAATGGAAGCCCCTAATTTATGAAGATGCAGATAGAATAAATGGAGGTTTATTCTTCAAAGCCTCAAAACTGAAATTAGGATGAGAGGAGATGTCCTTGAAATTTGGCTCTTCAGGCAGAAATGAGAGCCTGCAGGTAGATATTGGCTGAGCCCAATCCAGGGCGGAAGCTACCCATTGAGTAAACTCTCATGAACTAAATTTAAGAAATATATATGTAGAGATTGCTGATCCAGGAGATATAAAAGACTAAAAATATAAAAGGATTCCTAAAAAATTTTTGCAAGATTTAAGAATACAAATATAGTCCAGTGCAGTGGCATACACTTGTAGGCCCAATTATTGTGGAAACTGAAGCAGAAGGATCACCTGAGCCCAGGAGTTCAAGGCCAGCCTAAGCAAGACAGAGACACCCCATCTCTTAAAAAAAAAATTAATTCAAAAATTTTAAAGAGGGCTGGGGATGTGGCTCAAGTGGTAGCATGCTCGCCTAGCATGCGTGAGGCACTGGGTTCAATTCTCAGCACCACATAAAAATGGAATAAAGATATTGTGTCCACCTAAAAAATAAATATTAAAAAAATTTTTTAAAGAATACAAAAGCATTTATAGTCATAATCTATGAGAGAACAAATAGCAAAAGGCTCCTGAGAGAGCATAGATCTATGGTCATCCCTCTGAGCCCTTGGGGCATTGGTTTCAGGACCTTCTGGAACACCAAAATCTTCAGATGGTCAACTTCCTTTTATAAAATGGCTTAGTATTTGCATAGAACTGACACACAACCCCAAATATACTTTAACTCTTTCTCTATTACTCAAGATACCTGATATAATGTAAATGCTATGTAAATAGTTATCATACTGTATTGCTTAGGGAGTAACAAGGAAAAAATCCATGTGAGTTCAGTTCAGATGCCGTTGTTTTTTTTCTCAGTATTTTCAATGAATGTTTGGTTGAATCTATGAATGTGGAACCCACAGAAGACTGACTGTACTTAAAAAATGAAAAATGATAACTGAGACATTAAGATATGCAAAGTCACACTCATTTTTGTACTTAACACATAATGGTGGGTAAGGAAACAGGCAGGTAAGGCCTAGATATGGATGTGGTGCCCCTCTGGCCTTGATCTTAGAAGCTCCACTTAGAAAAAATGGCGACTTTTTTTTTTTTTTGGTAATAGGAGTTGAACCCAGGCCCAGGGTCACTTAATCACTAAGCCACATCCTTAGCCCTTTTTATTTTTTATTTTGAAACAGGGTCTTGCTAAGTTGCCGAGGCTAGCTTTGAACTTGCAGTCCTCCTGCCTCATCCTCCTCAGTCACTGGGATTACAGGCTTTGGAATACATTTTGTAGTAGAGCCCCCACCCCAGATGCAGGGAGGGTCATGGAGCTGTTTCAGGCTCATGAGAGAACTACAGAGAAGCACAGCAGCATTGGTCTAGGTAGATAGCTAGAGAGCCAGTTTGTTTGACAGGGACTGAAGGGTCAACAGGGTCACAGATGGACAGAGGAAAAGCTGAAACCCCATCATCAGCTACTTCACCTTGTTGTTTGGAAAATAAGGAAGTTACACTGGGTTTGGGGAAGGAGGCACAAGTACCCAACTATTCCAAATAAAAGGAGAAAAGAAAGACTGGCACTTTTTTTGTTATAACAGGAACCCTCACTTAAGGCAAAATTGAGAAACACCAAGTAGAAGTGGTTCACTTGCCAGTCTTCCGGCTTCCTCCCTCGGGCAGGGTTTCCAAGCAATGTGTGCAGGAAGGCTGAGCTGAATCCCAACGGGTCTTTGAGAATTTGCTTTTCCATAATGGCACCAGGGATACCCAGAGCAAGCAAAGGCTTGGCCTACAATAATATCCCACATCCACAATAACAATATGAGGGTTGATGAGCAGTTTCCACAGGTACCAAAAGAGGTCCCCAGTGGGTCCAACTTGGGTCGGTGTCACAAGAAGAAGGATGACTGGGTGGGCTGGGGTTGGACTGCAGGCAGCCCAGGGCGACAGGCTCAAGGTGCATTCTGAGAATTCATTCAGGGCTGCTGTCAAGGTCATTGACAAATGAAGAAGAAGAATGAGTCTTAGGGCACTTTCCTAGAGCAACTCTCACAGTCCAAGTATCAGGGCTTGATATCCCTTGGCACTTTTATATCACATGAGCAGCTGACAGCATATTTATTATGCTTTTGGTAAAACCATTGATGAGAAAATATGTTTCCCTTTGGTTTTCCTTTAAAAGACGAGATGTCATTTGAATAACTTTCCTAATTTTTCTTCCTACCAAGTAGCATTTCTAGCCCCCACCTCCATCTTTTCCTAAGGCAGCTCTTTATTCAGTAGGAAATGCCAATGTTGATGTGTTGTTGTTCAATATTTATATAATTCACAGGGCTGTCAGAAATCCTGATGATCTTGAAGCAAGGTCTAATATGCACTTGGCAAGCACTTTTGCTGGCATTGGCTTTGGAAATGCCGGTGTTCATCTGTGGTGAGTGAATATGAGATTGTATTTCTTTACTCAAGCCATTTCTTCTAAAAACAAATATTTATAATTTAGGACTACTGGTAAAATTTAAATATGCTGTAGAATGAAAAAATTTAATTTAAAGTCCCTAAGTAGTCTCTTCATTTGAAATCAATTTTATTGGGTCACAGTTTTTTTTTAATAACAGTTTTTAAAGATATAACAGATACATCATACAATTCATCCATTTAGAGTGTACAATTCAATGATTTTTAGTATATAAACAGAGTTCTGCAACCATCAATTTTAGAACATCTTGTCCCAAAAGAAATCCCAGTCCCCTCAGCTGTCACCCAACAATCCCCCTACCTCCCTACTATTAAGAGGATACTGATCTACTTTTTCTATATAGAGATTTACCTATTCTCTATTCAATATGATTCTACTTTCTATATCTATAGATTTCTCTATTCTGTATGATTTAATTTATATGGTCTTTTGTATCCAGCTTGTTTTAATTAGCATAATATTCCAAGGTTCAGCCGTGTATCAGCATTTCATTCTTTTTATTGCCAAATAACATTCCGTTGGGCAGATATACCACATTTTATTTATCCATTCACCAGCTGATGGAGTTTGGATTGTTATGATTTGGGGCTATGATAAATAATGTTGCTGTGAGCATTCCTGTACCAGTTTTTGTGTATACATATTTTCATTTCTCTTATTTTATACATGGGAATGCAATTGTGGGATCATATGGTAATTCTGTGTTTCAATTTATGAGAAACTTCCAGACTGCACTGTTTTACATCCCCACCAAAAGTGGATCAGGGTTCTGATTTCTCCATAGCCTTGCCATGTGTCATAGATTCTTAAAATCTCAAATGCAGGATGCTTCCCCTAATCACTTATTTAAAAAAAGAGAGAGAGAGAGAGAGATCAGAATCTTGTCAATAGCCCAGAAATGATCTGTTTTATAGGAACTTTATTGATATGTTGCTTTAAAATTGAAAAGCAGTGAACACTGAGAACAAAAAAATGGACCTTTGCTAGGGTAAATGTAAGGAAATAGTCATCATCAAACTCTGCTGCTAATGAGAACATAATCTTGGTGTAACCATAACTTGGTTCAAACCTTTTCAAAAATCAAGTGAACTTTTGTACCCAGAGCCAGAAAAATATTTATACCTCTTAACCAACTAAATCACTACTAGGAATCTAGCCTAAAGAAATATCCATTATATGAGCCACAAATTTCTTTGTAAGAATGTTCACCTAGGTGTTATTTTTTTTAATTTCACATCTGCTGTATAATAAATTTCATAACAATTGCTTATGGATACAGAAAGGATATTGTGTTATTTATAATTAAAAATTTTTAGTGCAACCTAATTCCAATAATTAATGGTTAACTAAAGTATAATACTTTAAGAATAAAATCAGGCCCAAAAAAAGAAAGAAAGAAAGAAAAAAATAAAGCCATTAAAAATAATGTTTTTGAACATATTTATATGGGAAATGTTTAAAAAGACTATTAAGTAGCAAAAGCAATGCATAAAACTATGTGCACAATAAAATTATAATTAAACATGCATAAAATGACTAGAAGGAAATAGGACTACATAGGACTACCAACAGTTTTTGTCTTCTACAAAGAACATAGGCAACTGTTAAAATAAAAGCAACATTTTGTATATTGATAAAAAGTTACCTTTGAGACCTACATGAATCCTATTATATCACAAAAACACACCAGGCAATCATTTTCTGAGCCTACGACAGGTAAAACACATTTCAAAGTACCAACAACTCAGATAATCAATAACTTCCGGTTTGTTTCATGAAGGATGGGCTAGGAGCACTCTTTTCCCTTTCATAAATATTCGTATAGTTCACCAAAATAATTCTTGCCGTGAAATGTAAATAAGTGAAAAGTCATCCAATAATCCATTTTTTAAAAAATATTTATTTTTTATTTGTAGTTGGACACAATATCTTTATTTTATTCACTTATTTTTATGTGGTGCTGAGGATGGAACCGAGGGTCTCATACATCCGAGGCGAGCATTCTACCGCTGAGCCACAACCCAGCCCCCAATAATCCATTAAAAAAAAAAAACTACAGATCATTTTACTCATGAAAACATTTCATTTTTACCAAATTAATTGTAAATATACTAACTTGTCACAATATTTATCTTCTGAATCATTTAGTATACTATAACATCTTCCTATTTGTTCACTAAGAATCCAAGAGGATATAAAGATTTTCAGTAAAAACAAAAACTATGATGGTTTTTCTTGATGACAAACTAAGTCTAAACAAATCCTTAAGTTAGAATGTAAGCAAGAGAAATCAGTTGAACTAACAACCTCTCAGACTAGACTAACACATTATGATTCAATGCCCTTGGAAAGGAATGGCATTGAAAGGATCTATCAGTTACTGGAAGGATGAATCCCTGGTAGTCCAGCTTGCATGTTGTTGAATGGCCTACAATTCTACGATCGTAGAATTTGAATTTGATTGTCGAATTTGAACATTTCACAAGTTTTATTAATGAATACACTGAACTTGGAGTGAATCACAGTGGTCCTTACATCCAAGAAAAAAAGAATATATATCTCTGTGTGAAGGGCCCCCCCCACATAAGAGTGTCTTTGTGTAATTGATATGAATTCTGATATTTGTATGTCAACTTAAGCATCTTTTTTTTTTTTTCTTTTCTAGCCATGGAATGTCCTACCCAATTTCAGGTTTAGTGAAGACATATAAAGCAAAAGATTACAATGTGGATCACCCACTGGTGGTAAAAATAATTAACAAAAATTATTTTATTAAATCTTATATTCCTCACAATTTCCTGGAGGTTGAATCCAGAGCATCATGCATGCAACCCCTGAGATCTCTATCACTGAGCTATACCTCCCAACCCATATTTGTCAATTCTTGACTGCATGGAATATAGGTTAAAGTAATACCCGGAGAATGCAAGAGGAAGAACGGTTTTACTGTCTCTCCACAGCCCCATGGCCTTTCTGTGGTTCTCACATCCCCAGCAGTGTTCACGTTCACAGCCCAGATGTTTCCAGAGCGGCACCTGGAGACAGCAGAAATATTGGGTATGAACCATTACTCATAAATCTGTGACCCACACAGGTGGAGCATTTCCTAGGATTGCTTCTGAAGGTAACCATAAAGAATAATGCCAAAATATGTTGCTTTGGAGTGGCTTAAAAAAATATCAGTGACTTGTTCAAAGCCCTATGTAAGCACTAAAATACCATAATTTTTTTGTTTCTAAGAGTCTGATAAGAATGAAACAGAACCAAATATTGATTATTTTAAATTTGTAGTAATATTATTTTCTCTGCTTTCATGCTCAAGGAAAGTTTAACTCTGTACCTACTATTAATTTATAGTTGTTTTTTGCCAAGTGGAATTGATAGTAACATGAATCTAAATCTGGAAGCAAGAATAAATTCCCAATCACAGTGAATCTGAATGAGAAACTTTATTAAAAAGATCCCGAATGAACTGTTCGCCATACTTTAGAATAAATCAGATCTATTATAAGACATTCACAGTCCCTTCTTAATCTTACCAGAAATAAAAATTATATTCCGATAGCTGTAGTAGAAAGGAAAATGTTGGTGTTTTTCTGACATGAGAACTCTTTTAAGCAGACTCGAGTATTTGATTAATTTGCAAACCACCTTATTCCCCTGCTCAGGTTTAGGGTGGGGAAGGAAAGGCTAAAAAGAAAACTTCATTATGCTGCTGGAGCTCCAGCCGTTGGAGAGAGACTGTTTCCAAGGAGGTGGGAATGACCGCAGACATCCTCTGCAAGCTCGGCTTCCCCTTCACTCCCCTCACACACTTACCCATTTGTGCTCAGAGTTCCAGGGGCTGTGCTGAGCATATTAATGTCTGCCTCCTAGGACCCAGAGCCAGCCCCAGGCTTGATTTCCAGCATATGCTGTGAGAACATGCCACCAACTTTATGAAGATCTTGTGTCCCCTTTCCCTTTTAGAAGGGAGATGTCCTTCAGCCTCAGGCTGGG
Source organism: Marmota flaviventris (assembly GCF_047511675.1). NCBI lineage: Eukaryota > Metazoa > Chordata > Mammalia > Rodentia > Sciuridae > Marmota > Marmota flaviventris. The sequence continues at coordinate 69,921,033 of NC_092512.1, forward strand.
ACACAGTTGCCTTTGTAAATATGCAAACAGTACAAATGGTTGAAATAAGGGAGCAAATCACAGATTGCATTCATGGAAAATGGGAAAAATATTAGAGAACTTAAAGTGCACATTCCACACAACCACCAACATTACTGAGAAAGCCCTTCCTCTGTTAGACAAGATCCAGGCTAGAAGAACCCATGGGTTTTTCTCCTCCTTACACAGGAAATTTTCATATTAGTCCCATATTTGGCCATTAAATATTTTGATTTTCTATGTAATCTCAGATTTTCTTAGGTTTAGGACAATGGATTATCTTTCTTACCCCCCTTTGTCCCCCCCCCCCCCACCTCTTTCTCGCCTCTCTCTTTTTCCTAAAAACACTTCATAGGAAAACCCAGAGATTTTGATGGTGTGTTTTATGGCAGCCGTCCTAGAACATAAAAACATCACAAATGGGATGGGGCTGGGGTTGTGGCTCAGTGGTAGAGCGTATGCTTTGCACGTGTGAGGCACTGGGTTCGTTCCTCAGCACCACATAAAAAATAAAATAAAGGTATTGTGTCCATCTACAACTTAAAAATATTTTTTTTTTAAAAAATCACAAACCCTGCATTGAATGTCACCTCTCCCTAATCCATGTTTTAGCTGCTGCTCTCCTGGTTCAATTTACCCCTTTCCCTAGATTAATAAAACTGTTCTCACTTCATAGAAAGGAAAGCTTAAACTGATTTAATAATATGCTCCAACATGTAGGTGAACAGAACGTTCTAGTCTCCTTCAGAGGCACTTTGGATAAACTTCATGCAGTGCTGCCTTCTGTTCACAGAGTGCTTTGCTTCTTGTCAGTGAAGGTGCCCATTCAAAAGATGGGGAACAAGGCAGGTGCTTCCTCTGGGAATTTTCACCCTCCAGGTGGACAGAACCCCATGGCTCTTCCAGACTTACATCTCTAGGATTATAAGTATTAATTATTAATTATGTAAAAACTTTGTCCTTACAAATCTCCAAACCTTGGCAACCTTCTTACCTCTTCACTGTTATCATTAATACCTATACATGAAGCAGGGTTTTCTGAGAGGCTTCATGTTCTTGCTTGTGCCCAGCTGGTACTGTAATATTTATTAAAAGGAAACTTCCCTGCCCTTTGGCAACAAAGACAAAAATAAAAAGAAAGTTTCTAGCTATAAAAAGGAAATATTTCCCTCCCTGGTCACTGTTACACATTTTTGTTATACTATTTTCTTCCTTTTTGGCAATTAATGTGGGAGTTTTGGTACTTTTATATCTTTGTCTCACAAGGCTTTTACAAAGGGTCCCTTCCTCCTCCTTCTCCTCCTCCCTCTTCCCCCCTCTTTTCCCCCCTCTTTCTACTCCCCCCACCCCATGGTGTGTGTGTGTGTGTGTGTGTGTGTGTGTGTTACTAGAGATTTAACCCAGGGCCCTGCACATGCTAGGCAAGTGCTCAACCATTGAGCCACATCCCCAGTTCCAGGTCTTGACTTTTTTTAAGATGTTGCATGAGAAAAGACATGAAACATGCACACCTCTAGATGTCAGCAAATTCCAAGCCTTGAAAATCACATAAGCTGTGTTTCACCTACAAATGCTCCTTCCTCCTCCCCAAGTACCAGACTTCTTTTCTGGTTTCCTTTCTGTAGCTTTCTTTATTGCTTCTGTACCTCTTTCCCACCACCCAAAGGCTGAGCAGGTAGGAATTGACAGTTCCTTAGAAATGTGAGAGTCAATTTAAGAGCCCTGGCAGACTTTTTTTTTCTTGCAGAGGCCCTGGGCTTCTCAGTCTTGCCTTGCCAACACGTTTTCTGTGGGGTTGATCATTGGCCATTGAGCCACCTTGAGGGAGGCACAGTGATGCCCTCATCCTTGGCATTTGGAAATGGATAAGAGTACACATGTTGTATCTGACTGATCTTGTGCCTTCCTCTCCGCCTACACCCTCTCTCCCCAGTGTGCATTTTGTGTCTTCTAGGAGCGGACATTCGCACTGCCAAGATCCAAGATGCTGGGCCTGTATTGGCAGATGCACTCCGGAAATTCTTATTTGATTTAAATGTTGATGATGGCCTCGCTGCCATTGGTTACTCCAAGGCCGACATCCCTGCATTAGTGAAAGGAACGTTGCCCCAGGTAAGAGGCACAGCATGGTCCTCACTCCTGCTAAGAAGCACAGAGCTTCCAGAAAAATATGTTTCATTTGGGGTGGGTTAGGGGGAGATAGAGACATAGGGTTCTGCAGCTGGTCTCAGGTTTCCTCCACAGCAGTTCTCCATTGGGAAGGGGCCCAGGCTCCTTTGCCTTTATGTTATTCCATAGAAGTGTGGTTTAGGTGAGGATTTTATGGTAAAACTGAAAGGATTCTTTATGGAAATTTGAGGGGAAAACAACCCAAATCAACCCTGAACTAAGGCAAAATTTCCCTATTTCTGTTCTTTTAAGATTCCCCTGTAAAATAGCACAAAGCTGTTCAAAAGGACTGCTGATGTTATTTTCCATTATAAAGAGTGACAAATTCCTACTATTTTGTGACAAATGAGCACGCCATTTAAGTTGAAACTATTACAAAATTGCTTTGGAATGAATTTGGAAGATTGTATATTTTATACAAATGTTATTTTCTCTGGGTCTTATTTCATTTACTTAAACTTTGCTAAAGAATATCAAGTGAGCTGCAGTTCTTTATTTGGCAGAATCATATAGATGTATTAACTTCCCTCTCCCAAGAATCTCATGAAGAGAGTTGATCCTTTGTTGGAACTCTCAAGCTGATACATCAGATGCTAATGGGCCAAGACTCTGTTCATTGCAGTTCATCACCAAGTAGAGAGCTCAGAGCCATGAGAGCTTGGTTGGTGGGCCACACGGTGTTCACCATGCCTGGAATTATATGGCAAGACAGGGATCATTTTAATATTGTGGGGCTCTTCTGTCCAAAGTTAAGGCATTTGTGGGCCTCTCCCTGACCTTGAAACAAAGCTAAATCTGGAATATCCTGCATGGCATCCTGCATACTATAAGTAGCAGTGCTCTTTTCCCTCTTACTCCAGGTAGTAAAGACTTTGAACTAACTGCTTCATCCCCATGTATCAGTGTGTAGAATGTTGACAGTCTCACCACTCACGTAAGATATTTGTATAGATCTGGCTCACTGGCTCATATTTCCACCAGGAGCCATGTAGGCAATCAACAAAGTCATTTAATACAACAGGAAGTAGTGGGGACTTTGGTAAACTGGAAAGCATGTGACCCATCTAATTGGGTGAACAGCTATTCTGCAATTCTTATCACCAAGCAGAAATTCAGGTCCTTCTATTGGTAGAACTTCCAATTTCAAGAAAAATAAGCAATCCAGATGTTCCTACTGAGTTTGCCCTGGTTTCCCTATGTACAAATGAATCATAGACCATGAGCCACCAGTTTCCCAGATTTAGATTAAAGTCCAGTGAATCCAGTTGTATCTAAAAATATAAATGATGGGCTGCGGTTGTGGCTCAGTGGCAGAGTGCTTGCCTCACATGTGTGGGGCACTGGGTTTGATTCTCAGCACCGAATATAAATTTAAAAAGATAAATATACATCAACAACTAAAAAATAGTTTAAAATAATGAAAAAAATAAAAATAAAATATAATTGAATGTAAAAAAAAAAAAAAGTGTAGCGCAGCCCTGAGCCATCCTACAAATTCTTAGTTCTAACTCATAAGTCCAAGAGACAAAATAGCCAAAAGATAAGACCTTGTGAGACCATCACAATTACTTTATCCAAACTTACTAGACTATAAGTTCCATGAGGGCAGGAATTTAGCTCCTAGCACAACCTAAAAAACATGCTAAATAAACACATACCTGCAGACCCTTCCTCTTACAGCCTCTGTCCAGATGAGCTAAGTGGCTAGGTGGTAGTAACTTTTTGAGATGTTTCCTCAGATTGACTAACTAGGACTCAGCCAAAGTCAGGGGTACCATGAAGGCCTGTCCAGGGACACCACAGACTGAGTGGTCTTCCTGATTTTAATAGCACAGTCTCAGTAACACTATCTATTCTGCAAGGGCCCTCTATAAAGTTATGCTTGTTTAACCCAGGACAGTATTCAAAAATGTGTGTTTGTCTGCTTCCAAGAATGGTATCTATGATTTTTAGATGAAACTGTATAGTATTCTTAGCCATTTAATAGCTGGTGACAGTGCACTTCCCCTCCATCAACACACATTGGCAAGTTTTCACTGTTCTAATTCTACTGTGCTCAGACCTTCACTTTCAAGAGCTATTCCAGACTATAACATTTAGTCTGGAAACATTGGAGACCATCCACTAAAATAGTAAGTTAATTAGGTATTATTCTGGATGCCTTCATGTACATGTCATAGAGAGAAATCATAGAAGCAAAACCTTAATTAGACAAAATGAATTTCTTAGTTTCACAAAAGATGGGAGGTAAATGCAATCTTTTGAATGTAAGTCATGTCACAAAGTAGGAAGCCAGATTTCCCTTGATCTGTTTTCATAAAGCAACCCCAAGGTGTATACTGCCTTTCCCCCTTTGATCATATTTGCATGATTAGGAGAAACAGTTGAAGTTAATTAACTAGCACTGGTTCCATTTTGGAGTCAATGGGATAGATATATGCACATATTCATAGACTCCTAGGACTTTAAAGGGGATCTTAGAAATGAGCTTGTCTATTCTGCAGATGAAGAATGACTGTGGGGTTTTGTTTTATTTTGCATTTTGGCAGCAGTGAACATTTTACAGAGAGGTTATTGCAACTTCAGAATTTTACACGCCTAGTAAACCGATCTTCACTTTTTAGTGTCTACGGGATTTAAGGCAGGGAGGAGGATAGACTAGTCCCTTAAAGGACATTGCCAGAGAGTTTATTTCATAGAGTCAGTGTCTGATAAAGGTTCTTTTATGTTCAGCAACCAGGGACCAGTTTTCTCTGGAAGGAACAACCAGGCCTGTATTCTTGACCAAACACCACAGCCCTTACTGGTGGCAGCAAATAGTGGCCCTGTGTACAGAGGCTTCCAACTGCCGTAGCTAGGCTGCAAGGAGAGCAGGCAAAAATAAATTAATCTTCCAAGATGAATTTCTGAAACCCCTGGAAAGAAACATTTACATTTCAAATCAAAACATTTCATTACTGAGGAGAGCTGCCTACCCGAATGAGCACTTCCACTCCCTGGTAGACAGGGCAGCTGAAATGTTGTTATTTTATGAATGTGCTAAAAGTAGAAGTCTGAATTTACTTCGGTGCCCATGTTAATCAGTTGTTCTTGGTCTTACATGTCTATAAATAACCGCACGTTGCTTAACACGTCTTCATTCTGAGTTTAGCTTTCATATGGCAGAGCTGATTTGTCTAGCGAGACATCACAAACTTTGTCTTTGCCCGCATTTAACCACTCTCTGGGGGCTAGAGATATGAAAGAGCAATTCTGCTTAGGCATGGCCCCAGGTCCTTCTGAGAGTCCTGAACTGTGTGACTAAAGATAAACCCAGATTGTGTAAAGGGACTTTGAGCTTATCAGATAAGACTCATTATAACAGAGTAATGTGGAGATAATCATCATATGTGGCCATAGAAAATGCTGAACTTCTGCTCTCAACCCTGCTGTAAACATAGATAGATGATAGATAGAAGAACCATGAACAAGCCTTTGCCTTGCTGTGGATTTTCAAAATTCCTTAGGGTCTCTGGAGGATCTGCTGGGATGTAAAATTTTGCTTTTGCCTCACTCATATTCATCAATATTGTCCCTCACCTTTTTCCAAATATCCATCCATTCATCCATCCTTTTTATTTTCAATTATTTTTAATTGTGGACACATGTACATAAAACATAAAATTTACCATTCTAATTAATTTTACACATATAACTCAGTGCTATTAAGTATATTCAGTGTTATACAGCCAAACATTTCCAGAACTTTCTTTTATCATTCCAAATAGCTATACATCCCTTAAACAACAATTCCCCCTTCTCCCAGCCTTTGGTAACTTCTATTCTACCTTCTATCTCTGAATTTGCCTATTCTAGGTACCTCATTTAAGTAGAATTTCACAATATTTTTCCTTTTGTGACTGACTTATTTCATTTATCATAATGTCTTCACTGTTCATGCATGTTATAGCATGTGTCAGAATTTCATTCCTGCTCATGTCTGAATAATATTTCATTGTATAGGCACATCCCATTTTGTTTATCCATTCACATGTTGATGGACATGGGTTGTGTCCATCTTTTGGCCATTATGAATAATGCTATGAACATTGATGTGTAGTTGTCTATTTGAGTCCCTGCTTTCTTTTGAGTATAAACCTAGGAGTAGAATTAGACCATATAGTAATTCTACGTTTAACTTTTTGAGGAATTGATAAACTGTTTTCCATAGTGGCTGAATCATTTTATATTTTCATTAACAATACATGCAGTTCCAATTTCTCCACCTCTCCACCAACACTCCTTATTTTCCATTTTATAATAGTTCATCTCAATAGGTGTGAAGTGGTATCTAGTTAAGGCTTTGATTTGTGTTTCCCTGATGATTAATAATACTGAGCATGTTGTCATGCATTTACTGGCTATTTATTTTCTTTGGAGAAATATTTATTCAAGTTATTTGCTCATTTTTGAATTGAGTGGTTTAGGGTTTTGTTGTTGTTACTGTTGTTGAATTGTAGAAATCATTTTTAAATTCTGGACATTTATCCCTGATCAGATATATGATTGCAAATATTTTCTCCTGTTTTGTGAGTTATCTTTATCCCTCTTGTTAGTATCTTGATGCACAAAAGTTTTAAATTTTTGTCTAGTCCAGATTATCTGGTTTTTCCCTTATTGCCTGTGTTTTTCATCTCATATCCAAAATATCTTTGCCAATTCCAAGGTCATGAAGTTCTCCCCCTTTGTATTCTTCTAAGAGTTTTAAGGTTTGTGCTCTTATTTCTGGGGGTTTAGACCCATTTGGAGTTGATATTTTAAAAAAATTTTTTTAGTTGTAGAGGGACATAATACCTTTATTTTATTTATTTATTTTTATGTGGTAATACTCAGATCAAACCCAGTGCCTCACACACTTTAAGCAAGCATTCTACCACTGAGTCACAACCCCAGCCCTGAGTTGATTTTTTAACGTTTCCTTCTTTCTTTTTCTTTTTTTAAATTTTTTTTAGTTGTAGATGGACACACAATATCTTTATTTATTTTTATGTGGAGCTGAGGATGGAACCCAGTGTCCCACACATTCGAGGCAAGTACTTTACCACTGAGCTGTAGCCCCAGCCCTCCTTCTTTCTTTTTATCTTTCTTTTCTTTTTTTAAATATTTTTTTAGTTGTAGTTGGACACAATACCTTTATTCTATTTATTTATTTTTATGTGGTGCTGAGGATAGAACCCAGCACCTCACACATGCTAGGCGAGCGCTCTACCACTGAGCCACAGCCACAGCCCCTCATCTTTCTTTTAACTGAAAAATACTCTTTGATATCTACCATATATCATGCATTGTTTGGGATACAGCAAAGAGGAAAATAAAGTCCCTTTCTTCCTTCCTGGATCTTATGTTCTAGTGAGGGGGGAGACAGACAATGAACATCTATAAATAAGATATAAACAAAATAATTTCAGATAGTGATTAATGATGTGAAGGAAAAACCTGGATGATGAGACAGAGAGTAACCTTGCAAGGATGATGTGGTGGGAACCCCAGCAAGGTAATGAAGTCTTTTGTGAGAAGTCCTCTGCTTGGTGGCAGCTACATGAAGCTCTGCAGGCAGAGGGGAAAGCCAAACATTTAAAAGGAACAGTGGGACCAAGTGAGATGAGACAATGGGAGAGGAGAGAGCTGGGGTGAGAAGCAAGACCAGGCTAGGGCAGCATCAGAGATTATAATTTTGCTCTAATCACAACAAGGAGATTATCCAAGAGTTTTAAGCACTGGGATGGTGTGATAAGATTTAAAAGGGGGAGGGGGGCATCATTAGGGCCGCTTTGGAGAAAATTACCTCTAGGGGGCGATAGTGGAGCAAAAGTGGAAAAGGCTGTCAGGCAGCACAGGCGCATAATGGTGTCTGCAACAGGAGGTGAGAAGTGCTCTAGATTGGGGATTCATTTCGGGCGTAGGTCAAACAGATTTGCTGATGGGTTGAACCTGCAGAGCAAGGAAAAGAGAACTCACGGCTAGCTCCTAAGTTTTCATCTGAGCTACTGGGTGTCATTTCTGAGTTGAAAAATGGGAGGGGTAGGCCAACTCTGGTCTTGTACATATAACCTTTGAGATGTCAATATCTCCCCTCCCCACCATCTTCATTAACTCAACAAGTAACTCTTGAGCATCTACTTTCTGTGTGTCAAGTGTTCTGGTCACCACTAGGGTGTAGAGCAGTGAACACAACTGAGCTCTCCCCATAATGAGCCTCCCTGTTTACCAGGTATGCTCCCGTGAAAGTGGGAGCCCCTTACTCATTTAGACCACATAGTAGTCATCATACCTTCTAGTCCCCTATCCCAGAGGGATAAATACCACTGAAGGAGTAAAAATAGCCATAGGATGTGCAGGCTGTTTGCTGACTTGACTCATAATAATCATTGAAAAACTGGGCAAATCACTAAACTAGTTTGGGAAAGGAGAGGTAAAACGTTAGTTTATAGGAATAAAGAAATCGCTTGTTGCACACAGCCTGATGGCTCATGTCCTACAGAATTTCTTTTGAATATACCTTAAGTCCATGTTGCAAAATATATGGTCTTAGAAGTCAAGGACAAATAGTTTTGTTTTCTTTAGCAGCACTCTCTGTGCCTGGGACAGGACTCTCTGCCCTTGGAGAATTGGCAGAGGTTGTTGACAGACCCGGTTTGGTTGTTAGAGAAGGTGTTTTCTGTATGACTGGTTTGATTTTATACATTTGTCCAGGGCAGAAGGCAAGGGGCAATAGCTTTTGAAAGCTCCTTGGGAAAGAGGCATGACTTGATAAGCCTCTGAGTTGGTAATTAGCTAATACACAGCATACAAGAAATGGTTTTAAAGATATGACTATTATCAAATCATTCTTTCTTAAGACTACGTTAATGTACATAACAAGTAACTTTTACAGTCTTTTGCAAGCCCTGAGTAACTCCTTTTATTTACTGTTTCAGGAAAGGGTCACCAAGCTTGCTCCCCGTCCCCAGTCAGAAGAGGATCTATCTGCTCTGTTTGAAGCATCAATGAAACTGTACTAGTTGCCATTTTAATTGAAAGAATTGCCAGCATCCACTGTAGTTCTGAGAACAGAAGTTGACCTGGCTAGAGAATTGTCTTTTCATCTCCACACATAACTTACTTGCTACAGTTTGAATGTAATAGATATAAATTTATCCTAGGAGATTCCCTGATGTTCAAGCTATTTCCATAAAATAAGCTAGACAAATGCTCACTATATCAGACCCGTGGCCCAGACTTCAGGTGTTAGTGTTCTTGTGCCAACTCCACAGAATACTCTGCCTCTATTCCATGTGTCAAATGGGCAAAAACTCAGTATTTTAAAAATATGTAAATGTACTTATGCTGTGCCCAGTATGCCTAGAAATTTATCCTATAGAAAGACTAGCACAAGAGGCAGGGTCTGTAGCTCAGTGGTAGAGCACTTGCCTAGTATATGTGAAGCACTGGGTTCAATCCTTAGCACCACATAAAAATAAATAAAATAAAGGCATTCTGTCCATTTACAACTATAAAAAAAATTTAAATACTAGCACAAGTCTATAAAGAAATATGATGAGGTGTTTCTGGAAAGATTTTTTTAAATATATTAATTTATTTTTACATGGTGCTGAGGATCGAACCTAGTTCCTCACACATGTGAGGCAGGCGCTCTACCACTGAGCTACAGCCCCAGCTCCTGGAAAGATTTTTTTTGAGTAACAAAAACCGAAACAATCTATATATTCATTAAGCTACATGGTAGTCATCACATCTTCTAGTCCCCTACCCCAGAAGGATAACAGACCACTAAGGAAGTATAAATAGCCACAGGAAGTGCAGGCTGTCTTTGCTGACTTGACTCACAACATTTTTTAAAAAATCAAGCAAATCACTAAATTGGTTTAGAAAATGAGAGATAATTAATAGTATATAGATTAATAAATCATTAATCGTATATATATGATCAACCAATAAATAATTAATAGTATACAGGTGAATAAACCATAATGTATTTAAGCAGTGGAGTATTATGGTATTATTATAAGAATGAAATAAATCTGTTGGAAATATGTCTATTATATAACGAATGTTGGAAAAAACAAGTTGTAGAAAAATTAAACTTTGGTATAATGTGATTTGTACTTTTTCAACTATATGTAAACACATGTCTACATGTAGAAAAGATGCACATGAAAATATTAAAAGTTATCATTGGAAAAATTTGGAGTATAGAGAAAATGTTTACTTTATATTTTATAAGCATCTATATTGCTTGGATTTGTTAAAACAAGAGATTTTCTAATTTTTAAAAAAGGAGAAAGAAGGGATAGAGGTGTAACTCAATGGTAGTGCCCAAGGTAAGCATAAGACTTTACCAACAAATTTCATCTACACCTTGCAGAATAAATCTAGCTAAAGTTCTTTCTAGCTTTTCGAGAAAAATCATTGAGTATGACATGAGAAGTTGTATGTGAATGAGGCAGAAAATAGAAAACTCTTTGCTAATCTGAGATCCTTAGGAAACTTTAGTAAAGGTTGTTAATGAATGTCTCAAAATATATGTGGCATAGCAAAAAATATATGTATGTATATGTATAGTGCATATTATATACATATACACATATATAACTTTATATATGCATAGATATTTACATGGTTTTTTCCCTCCCCCGCCAAAAAAAAAGGATCCAGATAAATTAAAGAATTCCTAAAATACAGTTATCCCACTATATCCTTAAAAGATTGGTTCCAGAACTCCACACAGATACCAAACTCTGTAAATACTCAAGTCCCTTATATAAAATGACACAGTACTTGCATATATCCTATGCACATCCTCCCATACACCTAACACAATGTAAATGCTATGTAGGTGCCTGATCTGCTGTATTGTTCAGGGAATAATGACAAGGGGATTATGTGTATCGATGTTCAGCACAATCATTATAGGCCTAACTTCATAGTACACAAACAAGAATCAGAAAAAATTCCAACAACTAGTGCAGGAGAGAGACTGAGGATCTATGAACCAGAAGGAGGCTACAGAAGGGTGTGTCTACATACCATTCACTAAATTCAGTGTATGGTTCAGTGTGCAGCAAATTCAAGTTTTTCTCTTTATAATTTTCTGAAATATTTCCCCTCAATGTTTTCAATCTGCAGTTGGTCGAATTATGGATGTGGAACCCCCAGAAAAAGAGAGCTGACTGTATATTCTGCAACGTGATATGACATCATTAGGAAAATATTAGACTAGGGGTCAATGGCCTTGAGTTTTGCCCCAGTCTTATCTGAGTCTTACTTTATTCAACCAAAGCTTCTCCCAGCTTGAAAATACTATGACTAGATCTTCTAGAGTACCTATTCCTAAAGGTGAGATTTTGAATTGAGGGAATTTAATGTAAAATAATTTGAGATGTAGAAATGAATTCTATGTCTCACTGAATGTTTGATTCGTTTCCTAACATTTGCCAGATGTCTAAATGTGACTCACCAAAAGGAGTGTTTGGTATTCATATTGACGATGACTCTGTAGAGGAAGAATTTAAAGGTCAAGCATGAAGAAACAGATTTAAGAGGCCTTAATGTTTTTTTTTTTTTCTCTTGATACCCATCATTTTGGTCCTTATAGTTTGAAAATATTTGTTCTTTTCTTTTTGTGTGGTACTGGAGATTGAACCCAGAGCTTTGCACATGCTAGGCAGGCGCTTTACCACTGAGCTATATCCTCAGCCTATAATTTAAAAATATGAAAAATGTGCTTTGTGATTTACCATTTATTTTTAGGGTGAGATAGGCTACTAGGCCTATTTATGTAAACCAAACATTTTCATATTGCACAGACAACAATTAAGTGCATCTTCCTAGTTTCAAATCCCATTTTTCTACTGATTTCCTTTTTAAAAAAATACTTCTTTTTTAGTTGTAGTTGGACACAATACCTTTATTTTACTTATTTATTTTTATGTCATGCTAAGAATCAAACCCAGCACCTCACACATGCTAGGCAAGTACTCTACCTTTCCTTTTTAAAAAACATTCTTAACAAGCCACAACTCCACTTATATGAATTAATTCAAGGCAAGAAAAATTTTTAAAATTATATTCAAGAGTTTGTATGATACTACTTTCATAGAACTATCATACGTGGCAGCATTTTCACTTAAAACGTGTACACATTCAGCCAGATGTGGTGGCAATGCCTGTAATCCCAGCAACTCAGGAGGCTAAGCCAGGAAGAACACAAGTTTGAAGCCAGCCTCAGCAACTCAGTGACTTAGCAAGACCAAATATATACACACATACATCCCTGATTTATTTTGTGATATAAAACACTAATTTGTTCCAAGTAGGCCATGTTTCTATGATTTATTGTCAAGTGTCACAATAAATAGCTGTCACATTATTTTGCCCTCCTGTCTCTTCTCCCTGCATAGAAAGGGCTGTGTTGGACTTGGCATTATTTGAGTAGCTGTGGACACAGCTGTGGGGTATTTTCAAGTGGTCAATGAAGTAAGGCTGCTCTTGTAAAAGACAGACAAGTACAGTATCAAAATAGAGCGCACGCGCACAAAAAATTGCTTTTCTGGCCTTTTAACCCTGAGAAAGATTAATGGTTGTTTGGATTAGAAACTGTACCCTAATGAGGCACTATTGCCTCTTGGGAGTGAGTATGAGAAAGAGGACTGTTCACCCCCGGGGTCAACACTGCACAGGCTGCCAGTCTCTGATGACCAACAACCCCAAGCCAGACAGCTGCTATGGCTCCACCATTAAGTGCCCGCTCCTCTTGGGAGCTATTGGGGGACTAAGGCCATCACCATCACAATGGCCTGGGGGAGGCAGTCTCCAGAGCCACGCCACAATGAATGGACAGAAATCAGTTCTTGAGGCCCTAGGTTGAATTGCTGGCAGCTGGAGATGGGAGGGTCTCCTTTCTCCTGCTATTATTCCACTGTTTTTCCAACTACCCCAATCACTCTCAGCATAAATGCAACCCCACCACCACCCCATCCCATCCCCCGCTACTGCAATAACTGTGTGAACTCCCTTGTGAAACTACATTCAGGACAGTTAACTTGAAAGTAACCCATTTCATTCTTTCTGGCTTTACATATTTGCTTTTTAATTTGGGTGCTCTAAATTGCTTTTCAATTTACAATGATTAAAATAATCATGAGAGAAAAGAAAGGAAAAAAAACTACTCATCATCCCATTACCCAAACACAGCTGTTAACATTTGATAGATTTTCTTTCTGTTTTTTTCCATTTGGATGGGATAGTCTTTAGCTTTTTTTCTCGCAAGGCAGGACATTTTAAGCATGTTCCACGTTGCCACATAATCTTCATAATCATTATTTTAAAAGGTACATGAGAATTAATAGAATAGATCTTAATAATTTATTCTTATTATACACAATCAAGATTGCTTCCAAATTTTTACTCCCACCATAGCATAGCATTGAATAAATGAATAATGTATACGTGACATTTTCATATTTTAAACTGAAATTGTTTAATTCTCCCTGAATTGAATTTTTATATTCTTATGGGTCTTGATTCATATTTTCAAATTATTATGCAGTACTTCACCATTGTTTTAAGTGTTGCTTCTCCTGTCTTTCAATCTTATTTATCTTCTATATAAACACTAGAGCAGAGTGACAAGAAATGAGACAAAGTTCATTCACATGAACAGACCAGGCTAGACTACATGTGCTGACCCACAAAGGTCAACTATGGTTTTCCTTTTGTAGTGCAGTTAAACAGGATGCTAAAGTTCCTTATATAAAATGGCATAATCATTTTCACATAACCTATGTGTATCCTCCCATATAGTTTAAATCGTCTTTAGATTACTTGTAATACTCAAGACAGTGTAAATACTACGTAAATAGTTGTTATACTATATTGTTTAGGAAATGATGACAAGAAAAAAAATGTCCAGAAAACACTGCAAATCACCAATAGCTGCACTCTGGAATCTAAAAAATGTGTTACAGTCCTACACAATTTCTCACACTGGATAGTGAAGGAAGCATTTGAAAATTAATAATTCCGTGGACTTCTGACAATGTCTGATTTCAAAGAGTGTCACACTACCAGAGCTGTGTAAGGTTTCTTCACAAGCTGGTTTGATTTGCAGATAGACAGCCTGGAATGAGCCATGGTATAAAACATTTCTTCCCTACCACCCCCGTTGCTGGTAGCCTGGCATTCAGTGAGCTGGGGGTGGCACTGGTGCTAAAGATGGCTGCAGCAGAGTTCTGGGGATGCACAATCTAGGGGCTGTATCTGGTAATAGCCTTCTTGTTGCCAGAGTTCCAAGGAGAAACTGGGTACTACATGGTGAGACAGGCTGCACACATGTGTTGGACACAATTTTTTTCCCTCCTGCAGATTTTTGATCTGCAGCTGGCTGAATTCACAGATACAGAATGCACCGATACGGAGAGACAACTCTGTAACTTAACAGTTCATATGGACAGATTAAAATTTTTATGTAAACTTGCGAGTTTATTTTGGTGTTATATCATTATCTCTTAAAGCAAATTATGAATCACTAAGTTTGCCTTTTTTTTTTTTTTTATAAGTTCTTGAACCCTCTGTGAGTCCCTAAGCCTATAGGCCTGTACATTCATAGTATTTGACTTTGCAGGCCAAGAAAAAAGGGGACCAACAAATAAATGTTCTCCTTTTTAAAAAAATGTTCTTTCTCATAAACCCTCTAGGCCTGCATTGTGAGAGAGGGAGGAAGACCAAGAAACCAACCTTCCAAGAGTATAAGTCACTCCTCTCATCAGAAACCTCTGGAAGCTTTGCAATTTTGCACATAGGCCTCATGATAGCTCTGACAACATTTTCTGGAGACCAGTAAGAGCTTTATACCATGCCTTGAATATAAGAAAACAATGTTAGTAAGGCAAACCACTATTTTTTTTTTATTTTAGTCATTCTGTTAGGTTTGTAAGTGAGCTCTTTTTTGTGTATTTAATTCATATTTCTGTAATAATGTGTGACGTTGAACATATTTTCATATGATTTGCCATTTGTATGTGCTTTTCAGTGAAATATCTGTTCATGTTTTTCACTGATTTTCTAATTGGTTTGTTTTTTAACTGTTAAGTTTTAAAGATGCTTCATAGATTCTCTAATAGGGGCTTCCACAGAGCAAAAGTTCTTAATTTGATGAGGCACTTTATTTCTTTTTTTTTTTTTTTATGCATCATACCTTTAGTGTCAAGTCAAAGAATTTTCCTTAGCTGTAGATCTCTAAAATATTCTCTTTAAGTTTTTTCTTATTTTAGTTCCACATGTAATCCATTTTTAGTTCATTTTTGCAAAAGGTCATTGTATGGAAGTGCATCTATGGATCGTTCCAGCACCATTTGTTCATTTGTTGAAAAGACAACCTTTCCTCCCACTGAATTTTTTTTTAACTTTGTAAAAATCAGTTGGGCAGGGACTGGAGTGTGGCATTAGCGTAGCACAGGGTTCCATCCTCAACACCACATAAAAATAAATGAATAAAATAAAGTTATTGTGTCCATCTATAACTAAAAAAAAAAAAAAGGACACTTTAAAAAAATCAGTTGGGCATGTTTGTGTAGATCTACTTCCAGATTTTCTGTTCTTTTCTATCAATCCAAGTGTCTATCTCTCTGCCAAAACTATACTGCTTTGATCACTATAGCTATATAGTAAGCCTTAATATTAAGTCCTTCTACTTATTTTTTAAACTTGTTGTAACTGTTCTAGATCCTGCACCTTTCAATATAAATTTTAGAATAAGCTTACCTATGTGAGAAAAAAAAAAGCCTTTCTGGGATTCAATAGAAATTGAACCTGTTGATAATTTGGGAAGAACTGACATTTTTAATATGTTGAGTCTGCTGATTCACAACACAGTATATCTCTCCGTTTAGGTCTACTTTAACTGATTTCATCAGCTTCTTTCAATTTTTAAGATAGAGTTCCTATATGTTTTATTATATTTATACCTAAGTATTTCATTTTCTTAGGACCAACAGTGAATTGTATTGTCGTTTAAATTTTTGTTCCCGCAAGTTCATGTTAGTGTTATGAAATGTTATTCATTTTTGTATGTTGATCTTGTATCCCACAACCTTGAGGCACTCTATTATTAATTCTAGAAGTTTTATTGATGATTCCTTGGGATTGTCTACACAGATAATCACATCACCCATGAATAGGGACAACTTTTATTCTCTCATTTCCAGTTCATATGCCTTTTTTTGCCTTTGCCCTAGCATAATGTTGAGCAAGAGGGGTAAGAGTAGACATCCTTGTTTTGTTCCCAATCCTAAGGGAAAGTATTCAGTCTTTCACATTAAGTCTGATTCTAACTGTAAGTCTTTTGTAGATGCTTTTTACCAAGTTAAGGAATTTATATCATCTTTTTAAAATGTTAAAACACAGTAGCTTTTATTACTCTCTGATACTTATGCTTAGATAATTTACTAGAGTTAGGTTATTTTTGTAATCAAGGGATATTTCCATTAAAATTCTGTTTAGGTGCCCATGCAGGTATTTATGTTTGACGATAAACTTTTTAAATAGAGAGTCCCAAAGGTAAAATCCATTGCTCAAATTTACCCCAAAATCGGCTTTGTCAGACTAGGTCCTAAGATGCTAGTTCGATAACATTTATTATAAACCTAATGTCAATAGTCTGTGTGAGCCCTTATGTGCTAGACACTATAAGTATTTTACATTTATGTTATTTAATTCTCAAAACAGCCTAATGAGGCAGATATTACTATTACCCCCATTTTGTGAAATATAAAGCCAAGTCTTAGTTGATATAACTTGACCATGGTCACACTGCTAGCAAATAGTAGCAATTGATTCGATCTTGCTCGTGACAACCCACTTGCAGGTTCTGGGACTATGAAGATGAATAAGGCACAATCTGTCCTCTTAAAGAGCTCACAATCCATCAGAAGAAACAGTCTGCACAGTCCCAATTTGATTTCTGAAGAAGCAGCAGCCTCAGTTGATAAGCTGATGGTTAAATGGAAGGAAAGGAGATAGGAAGGGAAGAACCCATTACCCTGATTCCTGGGACAAATCTAATGTTTGTCTTACCTTATGTAGAAGTGAGTTTCTTCTTATAGAAAGTACTTTCTATTTTCTAAAAGTAGCATGAGTTCCCTAAACCAATCATCCACCTGCCTCGGGACATCCTGATCAGTTGGCACACTTATGCTGGGCAATGATGCCTGACACCTACCAAATATAAAGGAAGTGTATTAGTCAACTTTTTTTGTCACTTTGACAAAAATACCTGACAAGTACAGCTTAGAGAAGTAAAAATCTATTTTGGCTTGTGGTTTCAGAGGTTCAGTCCATGTTTGGCTCACTTCACTGTTCGGACCCAAGATGAGGCAGAACATTATGGTTAAAGAGTGTAGCAGAGGAACACTGTTGTATGCATGGTGACCAGGAAACAGGGAGAAGATGGAGAAAGGAGCTTCAAGGGAGAGAAACCCTAACAAGCACAGCCTCAGTGACCCGTCTCTCCAGCCATACCACACCTGCCTATAGTTACCATCCACTTAGTCTGTTCAAACTAGGGTGACAGGATTAGGTTACAGCTCTCGCAAGTTAATCATTTCACCTCTGAATATTCCTGCATTAACACAGGAGCTTTGTGGGGACACGTCCTGTCCAAACCATAACAGGAGGGGACTATCACATATGGAACACCAAGATAAAAAAAGATGTCAGATGGGCTGGGGTTGTGGCTCAGAGGTAGAGCACTCACCTTGCACGTGTGAGACCCTGGGTTCGATCCTCAGCACCACATACAAAAACAAACAAGTGAAATAAAGGTGTTGTGTCCAACTACAACTAAAAAATAAATATAAAAAAAAAAGATGTCAGAGCTAGTCATCCATAAGAATGAGCAAATCTTCCCCCATAGCACCATGGAATTTTAAGGTTCAGCCACATCTACCAACCAGGGCAGGGTTTGCTGTTTGAGTATCTGTGACCTATCTGTACCCCAGATTCCTACCATCTCATAAGACCTCCCAACACTGAGCTTATTCTTTTGCAAATATTCTTCTCTTAGCCCTATCATATCCTCACCTTTCTTTTCCCTGGGGAAACCAAGAAACTTTAATTGGAGGTTTCCTCTGCACTCCTGTAACACCCTCAGTGTGTCCCCACTTAACCTATGCGCAATCGTTTATTTTCTTGTTCGTCTCCCCTTCTAATCTGTTGACATGGAGTAAAAGGCCTTGTCTCAATCACAGCACATTCTTATAATCTAGCATAAAAACAGGTCTATACAGTAGTAAGTCATCAATATGTGTTTGAAGAATAGAATGGAAAAGAAAGAATGAAACAACCAGTCTAATTTTTCTCCCTCAGATAACTTTTCATTGACCAAAGTCTCAAACTTTCTGAATGAGTAAATATGAAGTCCATGTTCCCCAGATCCTCAGCAATCACAAATGAATGGCAGAACCATCATCTCTTGCCTGTAATATCCTGATATCGAAACAACCTGGCAAAAAGCAAGTAGTGTTTTAGAATTTGCCACAGTCTGGCTGGGCACAAATCACGATCCGCCACAAAGCACTTGTATCTTCAAACAGGAAACGTTATTGCACAAACTCCACCAGCACTCCACGCACACACTCCCCAGGAACTCTCCCAAACGCCACCCACGCCCCACGCGGCTCCTCCAGGAACACACCACACACCAACCGGAACTCCCTCCACTGGGCTGCGTGCACACTCACTCTCAGAACCTCGCAAGAACTCAATGGGAACTCCAAAGTAGCGGGCAACTGAGGCGGACAGTAAAGGTCTAATATACAATTGATTACACAGCCTGTTTCAATCCAGCATCATCCAGTCACAGCAATTATAGACAGCTTAACTTAATATCATCATCTTAATGGCTCACCTCTCAACCATTACTTCTGGCAAAATGCCAGGGGCCATTCCGACTCGGCTGTGGCTCTCAGCAAGAATTCACTTTTTAAAGTCCTGGTCCAAGGCCCAAGAGAATGCTGGGGGCAGCCTGGGGGATCTTCTCCCCTTACAGATCAGTGTACAGAGAACTTGTTCGCTAAGCCAAGGAGGAACAACTTTATAAAGAATAGACAACTATTTATCCACACCAAAGAAACTGGTCCTAACAGAAATAACACCATTAACATCTTGGCAGTTTTTCTATTATGAATCTGACATTTCCTCCTTCTTCAAAGCCCAATTTGAGTGCTTGTGATCTTTTTCAAATAAAATAATAAAGCCATCAACACACAGTAAAAGCTAAGCAACATTTATAATCAGGCATCTCTAGAGTATATTTTATGTTAAAGAAAATATTGAATTACTAGGCCTTCCCTTTCAAATCCCTTAAAACCTTCAGCTTTCAAATGAGACTCAAATTCTTCTCTGGGATCTTAATTTTTATGTGGCTTCTTATTACTTTTTTATCCCTTCTAAAACTCTAAATCCCTTCAACATAGCTTCAGCTCCTTCCACAGCTGAACTGGCAGCAGGCTGATCTTTTTATTGGTGGGTAATGGATTTAGTTTGATTGCTGACATGGGAACAATGAGAGGATAAACAATTCCATTTGCGGCCATGAAATTCCCCATCTGTTGAGTGCATTCATGACTGAAGAGCACTGGGCAGAGACAGATGAATGAGCCCGTCATGCCTGATGTTAATGACATCCATCATACAAGCTGAACATGCAGCTTCATAAATCAAAGGCCAATAGCAACTCTGGTTGCTCATGTCATTAACAAGTCATCCTAAGTTATCCATTTAAATACCTGGGAGTTTACCATAACCTTGAGCCTGGAGATCTGCCTTGCAGTTCTGATCACCTCAAAAAAAAAAAAAAAAAAAAAAAAAAAGGTAATGAAGCAAAAAAATCATTCTAGGTTAAAGAAATAAAATAACTTTTTCAGATATGCACTCAAATATTCGCAGATGAAACCATTTGATGTTTGGCACTGGTTTCAAATTAAAATCAGATGGGAGTGGATGGAGGGAAAGGTGGGAAAAAAAATTGGCCATGAGTTGATCACATTGTTAAAGCTAAGTGGTGGGTGCATAAGAGTTCATTGTATTAGATTTTCCACTCCTGCATATGTTTAACATTATTCACAAACAAAAGTACAAAATTAAAATTATTTTGTAACTGGAAAATGGAAGTTTCCATTATTTCATAAACATTTTTGTCCAGTTTTGTCTTTTCTCAAAAAAAAAAAAAAATGTTCCTATATAGTTCAAACATTTGTCAAGACCAAGAAGCCATCACCACCAAACACTTCAGAAGGAGACCAAGCAGTACCCACTGCAGTTTTTCAGGGACCTATTCACCACCCCAGTCCCAGTTCTAAGATCAGAATTTGAGTGTGCTCAGGAAGCCTAAAGTCACACCCAACCCTTCTTCTTTTTTATTTTTGGTATGTCACTCATTGTTGCCATCAATTCTACCTTCCTTGGCTTTTTTTTTTTTTTTTTTTTTTTTTACATGGATGCTTTTGTTAGGTGTTTTAATTTATGGGTTCTTGTCAAAGAAGTGAAGAATGAAAGAACAACGGGCAAAGAGAACAACACGGAAGTGACAATGGCTTGAGCAAGGGCCTGTTCAGTTAGTTTCTGTTAAGCAGATCCTCTGAACGCCAGCACCTTGTTCAAGTTCAACTGGATTCCCTAGAGGATGTTGTAGGTATGTCTTCATTAATCCTGATATTGTTGGAAAGCCTGAAGGGGAAAAGGAAAGAAGTCTGTCTGTAGGCATCCCTCACCCACAAATTATAGACAAATAGTTGCTATTATTTAGTCAAGATAAAATCACCAAGTATTCTGCCCAACACTGTGCAGGACATGGAGATTTCCATACCGAATAGAGCACACAGCATTTTGCAGGGCAGACATTCAATTCTATAAGCAATTGCTACTCATTGTGAGGGTTCAATGAAATACAGTCCTCTAACTTGACTTTGGGAGTGATGCTGGCACTGAGAATGTCAAGTGCAAAAATCTAGGCGCCAATGGAGAAATTTGGCAGGCTGAAGAATCTCTAGAATTTTACTCCACAATATGATAGCCATTAGAGACGTACAAAGCTGTTGAGCTTTTGAACTATGACTAGTATAAATTGAAATGTGTTCTCATTGAAAAACACACATCAGGTTTTCAAAATAGCGTAAAAATTTTTTCATGAGCCAAAAAAAAAGTCTTTTCATTAAAACTTTCTTTAAAAAAAATTCTACTATCTCATTAATGATTTTTCCATAAAGATTGAATGTTAAAATGATAATATTTTGGCTATATTCAATTAAATAAAATGTCTACTTCTTCACTTGAGCTTCCAGCTTTTTGTTGATTGATTGTTTTTGCTGTGCTGGGGAGCAAACCCAGGGCTTTGCACATGCTAAGCAAGTGCTCTTCTGGTGAGCTACACTTCCTTCTCCTGGAATTCCAGTGTTTTAAATTTATAGTTGCCTATTATGTACTTTACATATTGTGTGTGTGTGTGTTTGTGTGCTGGGGATTGAAACCAGGGCTTTGCTTATGCTATCAAGTACTCAAACACTGAGCTGCATCCCCAGCCCATTGTACAAACTTCTTAAAATTTTTTTACTTAATGTTTCAAGTTTTTAATTCTACACACTGTATATGTTTCCATTTTAATCCCTTCTTTCTTTAAATAAAATTTATACACTTATTTTTTTAAAAGAATATTACATAGATTATCCATTTGCCAAATTTCCTGTCCTGAAAGCAACCATTTCACAAGTACTTTGTATTTCCAGATAATACTATATTTGGAATTATATTGAATTAAAAATACACTTATGCCTAGAACCTTTCCCAAGCTCTCCAATTTGACTTCTAAGAATTTATCCTACTGATACAGTTGAACATATGTGGGAAGATACATATTAATGGTACTTGTTGCAATGTGGTTAGCACTAGAAACAACTAGAATAATCTAAGTGTATCATGATGTATTCATACTATTCATTAATGTAGAATTCATTGCAATGGCTCAAGCCTATAGTTCCAGCTGCTCAGGAAGATGAGGCAGAAAGATTGCTTGAGCCCATGAACTCAATATTTGCAACATGATCTCCTCACCCGCAAAATCTCTTCATACCCAAAGAATATCACTTTGCATAAGATTGAAACTATTTCTCTTTCTCTCAGAGGAACTGAGAGAATAATGTTATACAAATGCTAAAATTACAAATGTGTTTCTGGTTTCACAATATAAGCCACAAAAGATTAAACAGAAACTTCTCAGAGACACACAATCAGGTGTCCTGCAAGTCTACAAAGATTGATGTCTGAGGTGCTGGGTAGTTCAGAATTTGGGCATCCTGACTAAGCCAGGTTGGGGACTCTATTTTGTAGACCCACTGTGCAGGGTTGTGGGGCTCATGTCTAAAGTGACTGGCTATAATAATTGGCACATGATGGGGTTTGAGAGGTGCAAAGTGAATGGATGAACACTTTAAAGTGTACAAGCCAGAAGGCATAACATAGGCTTCCATTCAAGAGTTGCCTCCCCTCCATTTGGCCACATATGCATGGGAACAACTCCAGATCTTCGGAATCAGAAAGACTGTCCAGGCATGTGGAAGTTTACCAAGATGCTTAGTGGGTCTGATGGGCAGCCAGGCAATCACAGAAACAAATCTTAGATGAGGACCCCATGAACAATGCTCTTCTTTACTCTGTTCACAGAAGGTTTTCGAACTTTAGTGAGGATCAGAATCCCCTGAAAATCCTTCCCACCCTGGAGTTCTTGATTTCGCAGGCAGGATGGGGTCTGAGAATTTGAAAGTCTAATAAGTTCCCCAGAGATGTGATACTGTTATCTGGTAACAATATGAGGACCACTGTGCCACATCCAGAGCTCTTGACCTTAGCATATTTTAACACCAATGTGCTTTTAAACACCTATGCCTGTGGCCTAGATAATTGATTTGATTGATTAACTGAACTAATTGGATTTAAATAGTCTAGGGGAAGATCTGAGCTCCTTATAATTTTAATGCCTTTAGATCGGGACTTCTGTTCTCCTTGAGTAAACTATTTTCTAATTCCAGAGTGTGCCTTGGTACCAGCAACACCCCAACCTAGACTGTTGGAACCAGAATCTGCATTTTAGTAAGCTCTTCAAGTGATTTTCACACATGCTAGAGTTTGAGCACAGCCTAAGTTTCAACTTACATGTAACTTCCTCAGAAAGGACTTATTTTAGCTGGGCATGGTGATGCACACCTGTAATCCCAGGGGCTTGGAAAGCTGAGGCAGAAGGATCACAAGTTCAAACCCAGCTTCAGCAATTTAGCAAGGCCCTAAATAACTTAGCAAGAATCTGTCTCAAGGAAAAAAAAAAATTAAAGGGGCTGAGGATGTGACTCACTGATTAAGCCCCCAGGAAAGAAAGGAAGGAAGGAAGAAAAGTTTTCTTCTAGTTTCTTTGGTGGGGTAGATCTCTGGAGCTCTCAGGTTGGAGAAACACAAACCATTCAGTGCTTCCCAGTAGCCACTCAAACAAGTAGGAAGCCTTTTGCAGAGTCTGTGGGAAAGAAAGTTGTGTATTGAAACCGATCTGCTTTTTGAAAAAGTACAGAAGCCAAATGTAGAAATTGCCATAAATGGGCACCCACATGCAACCAGCTTGGAACCCTCAGCAGTGAATCCTTGAAACTTAGGGGAAGATCCCAGACCAGGTCAGACCAAACTCGACCTTAGGTTTAGCCTCATCCTGGACCTGGGTTGTCATGTGGTATATAATCACTATTGTATGTGGATTATACAGTTTGCATTCTAAATGAGGACTCAGCCTTTACCCCTTCAAGGATTATCAAGTACCAGGGCAAGGAAGGGGCTATCTAACATGGCACAAAAGCCAAACAGTATTATTTTGGCAAATATAAAAATGAATTAATATAAAGTATTGCCAAGAGTGAGGGGAATAAGCATTTCATATTCTAGTTGGTGAAAGTGTTCACTCAGAGTTGAGGACGTAGCTCAAGGGTAGATCACTTACCTAGCATGCACGAGGTCCCAGGTTTGAAACTCTGAAGGAAGGAAGGGAGGAAGGGAGGCAGGAAGAGAGGGTTAACTGATACAGAATTTTTAGAAGGAAATTTGGGGAACTCCCTCATAACTTAAACGTGTATAAGTTATGACCTACATGTCATAATGTAGCCTTCAGGACTGTTAGGAGATGTGTGTAAAGACACATACTCAAAGATGCACTTTGCAGCATTGTTTCAAATCTTTTTAAATGGAAATAAACTAGATCTAACAAGAAAGGAGTGCATAAGTTCCTTTAATTCAGAGGTCTCCTACTTTATTAAAAGAATGGCAATTATATATGTTGTACACATGTATATGTAGTACAACTCCATTACTGATTTCCAAAAATCACGTATGCATATATCTATATATATTTACAAATAAGCATGAAAAACACTGCAAGTAGACACTCCAACCTCCAACAGTAGTTGCTTTTAGGGAGCAGGACTATATTGAGGGAAGTAAGCTTCACTCTTTCAGTATATCTTTCTATAATTTTTGAATTTGGTATAATTGGTACTAATTTTATTATTTAAAAAATATTTCAAACAGGTTAAAATTATTTCTTAAGACTATTTTTCTCCAAGTGTTTCCTTACATCAACCCATTTAATTATATATTTCAGGCTCATTAATTAGATATAACATAATATGCTATCATTGATTAGGTTTCAATTTTTTTTTTTTTTTTATGTGGTGCTGAGGATTGAACCCAGTTGCACACATGAGAGACAAGCACTCTACCTTTCTTTCTTTTTTTTTTTTTTTTTTTTTTTTGGTACTAGGAATTGAACTCAGGGGCACCCAACCACTGAGCCACATTCCTGGTCCTATTTTGTATTTTCTTTAGAGACAGGGTCTCACTGAGTTGCTTAGTGCTTCCCTTTTGCTGAGGCTGGCTTTGAACTCTGTGATCCTCCTGCCTCAGCCTCCCAAGCTGATGGGATTAAAGGCGTGCACCACCACACCCGCCTTAGGTTTCAGTTTTGTTAGATAAAACCTAAACCAATCTGGACTCCTTGAAATTAAATCCAGGTAAACCCAATTGGCTTTTGGATTTCCCAAAGCATTCTTAGTTTCAGTTTAGTACCAGGTCCTGGGAACTCTATTTGTGTCTTTTAACCCTTGCACTTTAATATTGCCTCTTACAAAGAATAATATTTTTTAAAAACCCATAGATTCCTTTTTAATAAATTGTCACTAACCAGGTCTCCCAGATTCTGTAACTGATTGTATATTTTTATAAATGTAAAGACAGATGTTCACATTTCATTTTGCTAAATTTCACCCTGTAGATTTCAGTACTCCATTCTGATCTGTTAACATAATTTTGGGTCTTCACTTTTATTACACTAGATACTCCCCAAGTATTACATGGCCTAAAATTTTAACCATTGTGAATATAAAATATTCAGACAACAGACACAAAGAAATGTTTTAGACAGTAGAAACCTACTTAAATTTAACCCAAAGGAAATTTGTCGGATGGAGACAGATATCTCACTAACCCCAAGATGGGAATGAAGCTTAGCCTGGGAGAAGCAACGCAGGAGACAGGCCATACTTTCTCCATCTTATCTCTGTCTCAGTCCCCCCACACCTACCTCTCATTCCTCCCAATACTTCTCTCACCCCCCACCCCCACCCCCTCCCACTGGTCTCTGCTTGAATGTCTGCAGGACTACAGACCCACCAAGTATGGGCCTTGGTGTAGCTAAACCTCTTTACCCTGAATTTTTATTCAGGACCCAGGCACCTTCCTGATCACCAATCCCAGGCACAGTATTTCTACTGGCTTCTCCTCGACTTTACCCCAATCAGCCAGAAGACCCACCCTGATATTCAGAGTTTACACCTTTCCTTTGGCCCCAAACCAAAGCCCAGGGTCAGTTTCCAGAAAGTAGTACATTGAGTTTGATGTCCAATCTGGGCCAATCGAATCCAAGGGGACAAGTCCAAGCAGAATAAACATGGCTTCCCAGACTATCCTCTGTGGCTGGGTGCAGTCCTCAGAGAAAGAGATGTAATATTGATAACCCCCTGATGAACAGTAAATGGCCCAAATTTGTTAACTATAGAAATATCGGTGGACATTCACTCCACGTCTAAGATGTGTATGAAGTCCATCTAAATTCTAAATAAGGGCAAGGCTTCAGAGGTACAGGACAGAGTATAATTTAGTGGTTAAGCATATTAACTTTAGAGTCAAGCTAGTTATGTATTCCTAATTCTGCACAAACTAGCTTTTATTTTTTAATTTTTATTTTTTGGTACCCGAGATTGAACTCAGGGGCACTCAACCACTGAGTCACATCCCCAGCCCTTTTTGTATTTTATTTAGAGACAGGGTCTCACTGAGTTGCTTAGTGCCTCACTTTTGCTGAGGTTGGCTTTGAACTCTGAGTCCTCCTGCCTCAGCCTCCCAAGCCACTGGGATTACAGGCCTGTGCCACCTTGCCCAGCATTCAAACTAGCTCTTTTAATCTCAGGAAAGTTAATCTCTTTATGCTTCAGTTTTCTCACCTATAGTATGGCAAAAATAATAGGTCAGTTCATGGGGTAGCTTTAGATATTAAATGAGATTATATATCAGGCTATGTAGCTCAAAGAAAGCATTTCATTAAATGGTAACTCTCATTATTAATATCATTATATCACCATCAGTATTATTAAGAAGTAAAGTTATAATGATGTAATAAATGGCTTTGGTTTGGCATGATACATTTATTAACCATAAGCTTATTTTTCATGTGTATAGATATAGATATTGTGGAATGTATAGGGAATGTATAGAGTATGCATAGGATATATAGGACAGTATATAGCACATATGTGATAATACAATGTAAAAATAAATATGTAGGATAAATATAGTAGGATATGTAGGATAATAAAAATATGCCCTTCCTGTAACTGGGTTCCTTGAGTGGGAGGGGGACACTGCCTGTTCCACATCTCTGTAAGCACCTGAAGCATTGCACAAGGAGACACTAAACACATGATTCATAGAAATGTCAGCCTTGTCATGTAATGGCATGAGGAGAAAATACCCTAGAGAAACAGTCCTTTTGTTTAAAATAGAAACTTTGAAGGAAGCCAACTTAACACATGACAACTGAATGTCTAGTTCCCCTGGAGTGGGAGTGGTGGGAAACAAGTCCCTTCATTTCTGGAAATGAGAAGGGGAATTACAGGTATCCAAAAAGCCACATTTCTTTTTTGGTGGAAACAAATTCTCCAGCCAAGCCAGGCACCCACCGAGTAGGCGATTTCACTTCACCGTCACTTCACAAAAGACTTCCAAATTCACTGCGGCAGACACCGGAAAAAAAAAAAAATGTTAAGTACATCCTAGCTGGGAGGAGACGGAAGCCTCCACGCTCAAAGGTTTGCAATAATAGGATTCATTAAAAAAAAAAAAAAAAGACAGATGGGATTAGAAAATGTTGCAGTGAAGACTGGAATGAGATGAGCTCACAGCCCCAGCCTGTCTTTTGTGGACCTACACAATGATCCGGAGAGCCAGACTGGATTAGGAAACCTCGCGACTAGGGGACCAGAGACAGGCTGCCGGTTCCCAGACACTTGGAGGAGAGAAGGCTGAAAGGATGCATCAGATCTACAGCTGCAGCGATGAAAATATAGAAGTTTTCACCACTGTGATTCCTTCCAAGGGTGAGTACAATTGCCCTTGACTGTCCCTCACCTAGCGTGGCATCTGATGCGGGAGGGTGAGGACCCTCACGTGCTGTTTTACTACGGGAGGGGGGGGACCCTCGGGGCCCTGAGGTCGGATGATGGGTCCTCGGTTTGGATGGTATTGGTTTTTTTTTTTTTTTTTTCTTTTTCCTTGTTAAAAGGAGACACAAGGATAAACATCAATCATTGCCAAACAATCATCTATCAAGGGGGAGGGACATGAGGGCTGTTCCATACCCGTTTCGCAGGAACTCAGTCCCGGCACCCCAACAGGCGGAATGGAAGTGACAGCCAGTCATTGTTAAGGAAACAGGTACGAAAACCAAATTCCCAGGACAGTTAGACAGATTCATTTTCTCCAGGGAGCAACTGGCTTCTGAAAAGAGAACCAGCTGGCTCAAAAGTATGATTTCTAACTATGCCATCAAAGGCTTCCAGCAGCGATCTGAAGTCCAGCGAAGCAGTTGAATAGTGTCCGGACCCCATGCTGGCCTCCCCGCAGAACCCCCCGGGGTCACCCTGCCTAACCCGACCTGGCCCTGCATGCCCAAAGGTGCATGACCTTATCGGCCCTTTATCAGCGTTAAGTCCCGGGAAGGGCTTTGTGTGAGCTCAGTGGATCCAGAAGGTCCCTCCTGGGCAGCTCCCTCACCCCTCCAAAGCAGGAGGCCCACTGTCCTATCGCCTCTGCTCCAGCCCTGCAGACCCTGTTCTGCCCCGAGAGCCCCTGGCTCAGGCTTAGCCCCGGTCTCATTGTCAGACGTGAATGAAGAGGGCTGGATGTTTGCTGGTAGTGTGAGACCTCATTCAAACAATTCCTTTCTTGCTCTTCTTCCTCCTGTATCAGCCTCCGACAGGGCCAGGGCCAGGGCTCAGGGCGGGGGGAAGGGCGAGCCTCAGCCTGGCCACAAAGAGACAGCCCACAGAATAAATCAAGCTTGAGACATCTACTTCCAGAGAGACAGAGACTGAGAGACAGAGAGAGAGGAATAAAGAGCTGGGAGTCTGCCCAAGTGTAGGAGTTGAAATTTTCCCTGCAGATCCTGAAAGTCAAAGCTGACCCTCTGACCCAGCAGTTCCATTTTAGGGTAAAAAGCCCAGGGGTACTCTCACTTGTGAATGCTCACAGTGGCATCCATACTAAGAGGATAAAAATGGAGAATAACCTAAATGTCCATGAAAAGGGGAATGGATAATGTGGTGCCATCAAAATATGGAATTCTCCACAGTGGTCCACAAAAAAAAAAAAAAATGAAATAGATTTATGTAGGGATGGACATAAATGAATAATTTTATTTTATCTTTTGCGATGCTGGGGAGGCAGCCTACTAGGCAAGCATTCTGCCACTGAGCTCTGCTACTAGCCCTATAAATGCATGTTGAGTAAGGAGGTGAAAGAAGCAGGTTGAGAAATTATACATGAATGAGAGCATTTCTGTAAATTTGGAAATACAAAATATTATTTCTGGATACATATCTGGAGAAAAGTATGAAAACAGACCAGAAAGATATAGATAAAATTGGTGATCTCTGTAGCCCTGAGGAAAGGGAGAAGTAGAATCATGAGATGTTTAGAAAGGGAACCTAAATTTTCCTCTGAATTTTACTTCTTTTATGAGGAGAAAGCAAATTGGAAGCAAAGAGGAAAATAATGTCTTTCTTCTGTAATTAAAAATTGTTGAAAGGGAGAAAAAGTCAGAGATAGAGTGGTTAAGAGACTGCTGCCACTTCTGTGCTAATGTGATCTTGACTAAGCTACTTGACCTCTCTGAGTTTCCACTTCTGTAAAAGTGAGCAACAGAACTCTAGCTCCCAGGATTATTAGCATGGGGAATCAATGAGTTAATATATTAAGTGTCTAGAACAGTAGCTGACATGTAGTAAGTACCGGTGAATACATCACTTACAAAGTGATTTCTATTTTTACTGTAAGTGGAGCAATGAATATATTCAAAGATAAATATTTAATACTGTATTCCTTCCTTGCCTTTTCATTCATGACCTCTTCCCAGTACTAAACCCAGTACTCATCCGTATTCACAGACATTTCACAGCTCAGAAAGTTCCTCTCTAGAAAAGGAGTATATTTGCAGTTTTCCACTGGATCATAAATGGGAGTCCCCACCCCTACCCCCTTCCACTTCTCTGCCTCTTGTGGCTTCTCAATGCCTTCAAGCAGAAGGGCTCTGGGTGAAGGAAGCTGGTGCCAGCGACCTTGAGTCACTGCTGATGAGAGAGGTTGCGACCCTTCCTCACATCCCCACATGTCCTAACTGCAGAAATGAAAGTTGTCTTGACTTTACCTAACAGGAGTCGCCCTCCCAGATGGGCCCTTTCCCAAAGGCAGTGGATCAGCCATGATTATCAATGTGCAATAACCCAAACTTGCCAGGCATAAGTTGGGCAGTGCAGCCTAGTGGTTACAAATCTGTGCTTTGTTCCACCATTAACCGAGTGGCCCCTCAGTGCCCTCAGGATCCCCATCCCTACAGTGGAGTTATTGAAGAGTGCGAATCTCCGTGTGAGCCAATATTACATCTACCACGTATCACATTCCTTTTTCCAAGACACACATGTTGGGCTTGGTCTAATATCTACATATTCAAAACTGATCCGTCTTGATACCTCACAAAATACTGCACTAGAAAATGCTGTGGTGTTTCTAAAGTGTTTTAAAGACACAGGACATGGGCCAAATCTGTAACTGAGAGCATGTGTGTATGATCACTTTGTAGACAAAAAAGAGAGCCCTTTAAGGAAAAGATTTTTTACAGACACAATTCACAGTAAATACAAAAGATAAAGGTTGTGGTTTTACTAAGAAGTTGCACCAGAAGTTACTTCCTGAGCTACACCAGAGTGGATTCATTTCTAGGTGGGACAGTACTGTGGCATCAAAAATAATTCTTTTGGGGATAAGCAACAATAGGGAGGGAGAGGTGAGGGGAATCAGGGAAGAGCAGGAGGAAATGGGGAAGTTTTGGGAGAAGCAGAATGTCTAGCAGAATGCTACACTCTCCAGACATTGACCTACCACCTGTCCTTATCATGTTAGCAAAGTCCTAATAATCACCATTAATTTGTGGGAACTTGCTCTTTGCCAGGTCTGGGCAAGGGTTTATGAAGTTCAGTTCATTTAATCCTTGACAGAACATTCTGAATTAGAAGCCATTGTTATTCCTGACATGATTATTTCCTGTCTTACACATGAGAATAGTGAGGCTTCCAGAGGGTGAGTAAGTTGCCTATCACACAACTGGCAAGTGGCCAAGTTCAAATTCACACCCAAGTAGAGGAAATCTGGAGTCTGGGCCATTAACCAGCACACTGTCCTTCAGGCTGCAGGCTCTAAGGGCTTTGCAGAAGATAACAAGGATAGCACTCATATGTCACTTAACGGATATGTGATAAGAAGTCGAAGTCGTTTCAGTTCTAAGCAAGATAGGGACGTGGTGGGATTTCAGTTCCAGTAAATTGCCCTAGCAGTAATGTAGAAAATAGATGCCTAGATGTCTCCATTTCCAATAAAATTCACACTTTTTTCCAACAAATTAATATAAATTTTTATGGTTAATTGATTTCTTTAAACTTTTTTAAAAATTGTGGTAAAATATACATGTCACAGAATTTACCACTTTAACCATTCTAAGGGTGTTGTTCAGTAGCATTATATACATTCAGTGTTGTATGACCTTCATTGCCATCTATCTTCAGAAAATTTTCATTGTCCTAAACTGAAAACCATGTTCTCACTAAACATAACTCATCATTTTCCCCATTCTCCCAGTTCCTTGTAACTTCCATTCTACTTTATACCTCTGTGAATTAGACTACTCTAGGTATCTTGTGTAAGGGAACAATAACAGTATTTGTCCTTTTGTGTCTCACTCATTTCACCCAGCACTTTTCAAGAGTCATATGTAGCACATTTCAGAATTTCATTCCTTTTCAAGGCTGAATAATATTTCATTGTATGGCTATACCACAATTTGTTTATCCATTCATCTGTTGATGAGCTGAGCATTTGCATTGAGTTTTAGCTGTTGTGAACAACACTGCAGTTAACTTTGGTGTAGTCAAGCCAAGTAATATTTTAAATTGAATGGAACCCTGCCTTTTCCCATCCCCTCCTCTATGACCCTGTTTTGAATCCAAACCACCTCAATGTTTTTAGGGTCATTCTCTAAAACTTTTTTTTTTTAAATCTCTCTTTGCAGTGTCCAGTCCATCCAGGAGAAGAGTCAAAAGCTCTCAACACCTCTTGACCAAAAATGTAAGGAAACTTTAATTTTGATCCTCTTTGGCTACCTTTCATTACAAAAGCAATGCTGGCTTCTTTACCCCTCTGCTGTCAACAACAGGAGTGTTCTCTATGCCCCGTGTGCTATTGCTGCATTTTGTCCTGCACTTAGCTGAGTAACTGACAAATGTCAACCAGATACTAAACAGCCCTGAAGTGGACTCCCCTGCTCTGTTTTCCCCAGACACAAAGTGTAAACCCCGCTTTACATGCACATTTTGTTCTTGGTTAAAAAACCGAGTCCATGGCATGGACATAGCATCCCTGACCTAAGGGTTTTCCTATTGCTGGCATTACAGTTCCATTTATCACTATTAGAAATAGCACAGCAATGAACTTACCTGTGAAACATACGATTCTTTTGGATTAATTCCTTGGTGCATAGATCTCAAAGTAGCATTAACGAGTAAAGTTCCATTCCAAGAACATGCATACAAATATACCTGCACACGTTCATCAAATATTTGCATTTCTGCTATGTGAAAGATATTGCACTAGATGCAGGGATTCGTGTTTTTGAAATACAATTTCTGCTTATAGTTTTGCCACGTCCTTCCAGAAATTCTGAACAACTTTTGGGCTTCTAGCAACGCTTTCCATTTACCTCCAACTTTACCAACATTGGCTTTCATTTTTTATAATGTCTTGCTTCTCTAATATGTATATGTAGTAACTTGAAATTAGTTTACAGCTCTTTAGAGCCTAATAATGTTATGTGTTTTGCATTTTATATATCCATTTCTTTGTGTAAAAACTGTCCATATACCTTTGTACTTTAAGAGGGAAACTTATTGCTTCTTAGTTATACTAGAGTTTCTATTTCTATCACAATTTTTCATAAAATACTATTTTGATTTATTAAATATGTCAAATTTTCAAAGCCTATTCTCTATTCAGAAAAAAAATAAGTACTGGGAATGATATCAGGTTTTACTTTAAATATAATGCTTTTAATTTTAAAAAGCAGTATGTGACCATTATAAAATGTCAAACATTACAAGATATAAAATATAGGATCACAAAATCCTGAGATGCTATAGAACATAATGGTTAGCTATGTGAACTTTAGAGTCAAATTGCCCAGTTTTAGATCCCAGTTCTAAAACAGGCATGGTAGTGCATGCCTATAATCCCAAAGGCTTGGGAGGCGGAAGCAGGAAGATTGAAATTTCAAAGCTAGCCTCAGCAACTTGGTGAGGCCCTAAGCAACTTTGTGATACCTTATCTCAAATTTTTAAAAAATAAAAATAAAAAGGGCTGGGGATGTGACTTAGTGGTTAAGCGCCTCTGGGTTCATTCCCTGGGTTAAAAAAAAAAGAAATCCCAGTTCTATCAATCTGTAGTTATGTGACCGTGAACAAGTTGCTAGCATTAAAGTAGGGATAATAAGCATACATATCTCAAGAACCATGGAAAGGAGAAAGTGACTTAAAATATACAAAATGTTGAGTTTGGAGACTGACACATTCAGTAAGCACTGGAAGTTTTTTAAGTGCATTTTCCCATATATTATAATTATACTATATCATCTAATAATATATTGTTTTGCAATTGCTTTTTTATTTCACTTAACAAGAGATCTTGAACATCTTTCCATGCCAATTAATAACCTGTAGATCAACCAGGTCCTGTGGCACACATCTGTAATCCCAGTGGCTCAGGAGGCTGAGGCAAGAAGATCAGGAGTCCAAAGCCAGCCTCAGCAAATTAGCAAGGTGCTTAGCAACTCAGTGAGACCCTGTCTCTAAATAAAATACAAAAAAAAAAAAAAAAAAAGGGCTGGGGATGTGGCTCAGTGGTTTTGCGCCCCAGTACCAAAAGGAAAAAAAAAAAAAAAGGCAGTTCTACCCATTCTTAGTGGCTACAGAGTATTCCAATGTATAAAATGAATGTAATATTATTTACCAAGCCAAATCTGGATGCTTTTCGTTTCATTATTTGACCATGTCATCCATAAATAGCATTCCTCCATTTTTTTTCTATTAAGAAAATGCCACAAGGGGCTGGGGTGGTGGCTCAGTGGTAGAGCACTTGCCTAGCATGTGTGAGGCACTGGGTTCAATTCTCAGCACCACATATAAATAAATAAAAGGTCCATTGACAACTAAAAAAATGTTGTAAAAAAAAGAAAATGCCACAAGAAATATTACTGAAAATATTTTTATTTATTTATCTTCAAAATGTTTTTTTAAAATTTTTTATTTGTTCTTTTTAGTTATACATGACATATATATATATGGAGTATAACTTCCCATTCTTGTGGTTCTACATGATGTGGAGTTACACTGGTCGTGTATTCATACATGAACATAGGAAAGTTATGTCTGGTTCATTCTACTGTCTTTCCTATTCCCATGCACCCTCCCTTCTCCCCCATTCCCCCTGTCCAATCCAGTGACCTTCACTCTCCCCCTCCCCCATTGTGAATCAGCATCTGTATATCAGAGAAAACATTTGGTCTTTGGTTTTTTGAGATTGGCTTATTTCACTTAGCATGGTAGTCTCCACTTCCATCCATTTACTGGCAAATGCCATGATTTCATTCTTCTTTGTGGCTGAATAATATTCCATTGTGTATATGTACCACATTTTCTTTGTCCATTGACCTGTTGAAGGGCACCTAGATTGATTCCACAGCTTCGCTATTGTGAATTGAGCTGCTAAGAACATTGCTGTGGCTATTTCACTATAGTATGCTTGTTGCTGAAAGCTCGGTCCTTGTCCCCGATGCCAATCCAAACATGAGGACACAAGTTTTGAGAAAAAGGAAAAAGATAGTTTATTGCTTTGCTAGCAAAGGAGAAACACAGGGGATTCCTGTCCCAAAGGCTGTGATTCTGTCCATCAACAGGAACAGGTTTTTTTTTTTTTTTTTAAAGAGGTAATTCAGAGAAAATGAGATTAGGGAGGAGAGATCAGGAAGGAGAAGGTTAGGGTAAAGAAGATCAGGGAGCAGAAGATTAGGGAAAAGAAGGTCAGGGAGAAGAAGGTTGGGAGGAAAAAAAAAAAAGACATGTAAGTTTCAAAGCCACAAGGGATATACTCAAAGCATCAAGTGAACCCTTGTTACATGCTGATTTTAAGTCCTTTGGGTATATGCAGAAGAGTGAGATAACTGGGTCAAATGGTGGTTCCATTCCAAGTTTTCTAAGTAATATCCGAACTGCTTTCCAGAATTATTGCACCAATTTGCAGTCTCACCAGCAATGTATGAGTGTTATCTTTTCCCCTACATCCTCACCAACATTTATTGCTACTTGCATTCTTTTTTTAAAAAAAATATTTTTTAGTTGTACACATACCTTTATTTATTTATTTATTTTTATGTGGTGCTGAGGATGGAACCCAGGGTCTCGCACGTGCTAGAGGCGAGCGCTCTACCTCTGAGCCACAAACCCCAGCCCTCCCACCACTTGTATTCTTGATGATTGCCGTTCTGATTAGAGTGAGATGAAATCTCAGTGTAATTCTAATTTGCATTTTTCTAATTGCTAGTGATGTTGAACATTTTTTCATATATTTGTTGACCATTTGTATTTCTTCTTCTGTTAAGTGTTTTTTCTTCAAAATGTTTTTGAAGACAAATTTATAGCTATGGAAATGCTGGGCCAGAGAATATGAATGTTGAAAACAAATTATAGCCATTGCTGAGTGCCTAACAACTTTTTTTTAAAGTACCTTTTCCAGAAGAGCATACCAATACAGCATGGTATCAATGCTGTTAAACTTTGACAATTTGATAGGTGATGAAAATGTCCTAGGG
Organism: Marmota flaviventris; assembly: GCF_047511675.1. NCBI lineage: Eukaryota > Metazoa > Chordata > Mammalia > Rodentia > Sciuridae > Marmota > Marmota flaviventris. Next base: position 69,957,079 of record NC_092512.1, read on the forward strand.
TTTTAATTTGTATTTCTTTATTTTTAATGTAATTCTTCTTTTCATAGATTTATGGATCATGTCAATATTTTCCCTCTATGGGTTTCTTATTCATGTCTTTTTTTGGAGGGGTCAATTGCATGCCTTTTTGTAAAGACTTTGAGAATATTTTACACATTAAGAAAGAGAGGGCTGGGGTTGTGGCTCAGGGGTAGAGCGCTTGCCTAACATGCATGAGGCATTGGGGTCGATCTTCATCACATCAACACATAAAAATAAAAATAAGATACTTTGTCCAAAAGAAAAAGATATTGTGTCCACCTAAAAACTAAAAAATAAATGTTTTTTGTTTTTAAGAAAGAAAGAGAGGGGCTTTTAATAGGTAGAAAATTTGACTGTAGGGCACAAGATTCTATCTATTTCATGCTCCCAAAGTCTAGAAGGAAAGTTCTTCTGATCTTCTAGAAACAGTGGGAGAGGTACTGCCCAAAATGGAAAGGGAAAGAAATGCTTGAAGGTAATTTAGACCTTAAGGCAATTTCACAGATCTTTTGGTCTTTGGGTGGAGAAGCTTCTTGTTTTCAAATATTCATTCGCCCTCAGGGCGGGCAGCTCAGTGATGCCCTCTGCCTCTGAGCTCTCCTCTGAATCTCTAATTTCCCCTATCAGTTGCCCAATCCCTCCTCTGCTTTTAAAATCCAATCCCCAGTTACACAGCACAGGCAAATTAAAAGAGACAGGCCTCTTATTCCACCTCCACCTCCCTCTTTTACAGACGGAGATAGTGAGTCCCAAGAGAAAAGAATTGTCTCTGGTCTCATTTCCCCAACCAACTGGCTCTTGGTCCTATTTTTCCTCTGGAGTCCTTTTTGTCTTCTCCAATTTGGTGGTCTGGGAGCAATTCTGATTGATTATCTTGCCTGGGAAAATTCATCTTATTTTGCAACCCTACCAATCAATATTTACAACTTTCTTTGGCTGGGAATTCTTGTTTGTGTCTCCTCCCACCCCTTGGGCTACTGTGTGGATGGATGTCAGTTTTTTCCTATACAAATATCTATTTCCTCTCTGAGCTATCTTAACGCCAGGGCTTCCTTCTTCTCTGACTCTTCCTGAGTTACATCTTTCCCTAAATCTAGGGCACAGTCACATGTTTCCCTAGACAGTCTGATCTGTGTCTGTTTGTCTGCCTGTATATCTGTCTTCTTTTATTCCTCCCTCCTTCCTTCCTTCCTCCGTTCTTCCTCTTTTTGATACTTTGGCTACTTTATTTACATCTTTATCATACTGATGTCCAGGGATGTCACAGGAGTAGCTCAAGGGAATAGACTTATACAAAGGAATGGTTCAGTTAAGCCTTTTGGCATGATGGAGCCACTTCCTCTGTGATTCACAGCCTCTTCACAGTGAGCAGAATGGCTGTCATCAGGAAAGATGGAAAAACGAGATTGCAAATGTTACATTGTCCCCAGATTTCAAGCTTGTGGGGGAGGGACTTGTGCAATGAGCTCCTGATTTTTTTGAAATGCACTGAGCAATCAATTACACTTGAAAATTCTTATCTGGATGTAGGCACTTGTGTGGGTTTATGCAGAGCATTCACTTAGGAGGCATGAAACCATGGTTCACATTGGCTCTGTTCCTTACAGCCCTGTGACCTTGGTAAGGCACATGACCTATCTTGGCCTCATTTTTCCTCTGTATAAAATCAGAGAATTGGATTAGAACATTTCTGTGGATCTTTTCAGCCCCAAATCATGATGAATCTCCACCATCTAGGTATTGACTGTCTTTCTAACTCCGTACCAGCTCTCCAGACTGGCAGATAAGCAGAAGTGTAGATCTCAGATGTCAGAGGAGGAAATGAATCCTGAGGCTTCTGGGTTAGCCTGCATCTTTGCTCTTCCTATTTCTGACCTCTCCAAGATCAGCAGGGATGCATCAGTTTATTATACTAATGCTTGTGGTTCCAATATATTCCCCTATTTCAGTAAGCATTTTAATGACCTAGGAAAGGAAAATTCTAGCATTAAGACCTTTCCCTTTCTCTTTCTTCCCCATTGATATCTGTCAATACCATCCTACCTCTCTAATCTTACCCCTATTCTCAGGGTACTAAAAAGTCTGCTCTCAGGCCACTTTGTTCTAAGATCACCAGTAACAAGCCCAGACTACGTGCTATAGACCAGAACATGAACCAGGCTGTCAGGAGACTGCTATTGGCACTTGGGGGAGGGGCTGGAGAAGATACCCTAAAGAGGCGCTTGGCCCTAAGTGGTGACCTGGGAAGTAGCTGGTCTCACCTCCACCCCAGGAAACTTCCTCCATCCACCTGTTCTCCTACCTCACTGTGGCATCAGGAACTGTGTAGGGAAGGGATAGGAAAGTGGTATTTCTTGTTCCTGCAAGGGAACATTTGCCTCCCCTTCAAAGGAGGAAATAACGGAAAGCAGTGGTGCCTTCTCATAGACTCCCCAGGTTTTCCCATCCTGCCTCACTTTCTCCTTCTACAGGATGGGTGTGAAAACACCACCCAGGTCCTCACTCCTCCTCCCAGAGGAATGCTGGGCGTGTGGAAATAAAATCAGGCACCCCTGTCATGAACAGTTGACAATGAAGAGCCCTGACAGTGCCAATGTATTACAATAATATTAAAGATTTAATTTTTCTCCACTGCATTGAAATGCTACCTTGTTCTCATATTTTTAAAAAAAAAATTCATTCATTTTTGCTTCATCATCCAGTAAAAGCAACAGCACTGTTTATGTGTGGACAACTGAAAGGGATCCTCATTCTGTCCTGGAGATTTACATTTCCAGGGGTTCCTGATGCCACACAGTACACGTGTCCAGGGGATAGGGCTCAGAACTACCACCATTAATCCAGAAAATTCCAGATCCTGGGTAACATCATGGCAGAGATCAGTGCTACAAGGAAGGAAGGAGAGTGGAGATGAGCAGCTCACACAGAATGTGAGTGTGGTGCACTCACCACTGATTGACACACACACACATGAGCTGGCCCAGGGGACCAGTGCTACCCTCAGCTGCACTGAAGGCTTGCTGGAAACCCAACACGATCACCACTTTCTGCACTGCCTCAAGGGAAAAATAAAAGGGATTTTCAATGCCAGGGAAGAATCCTAAATGCTCCTGAATTTTCTTCAGCTTTTTCCAAGGCACAGAATGAGAGAGTTTGGGTCCTAAAATGGACCCAAGATGATTGAGTAACCCATTTAAGACCAAATGTGAGCTACGTCCATTTTTTTTAAGCAAAAGACTATTTGTGGTAAAGTAAAGCAAAGAGTGACAGCTTCTCTTATATTCCTCTGTGGGTGACATAAAAATCTGGCCTTCAGAAGACTTAAAACCACTCTCAGTGCTGTAGATAAATATATGGCATGAAAAAAAGAGCAAAATGTGCTACTAAAAATCCTACTAATGGTGGACTTTTACTATGCCTCAGTTCAGCAAGGGTCAGCACTAATATCCCCTTTCCACATAATTATAAAGTGTCAGAATTGAAGTATGAACTCAGGTTGGCCTGACCCCAAATGGAGTTTTTATCTTCATTAATAATCTGATAGCAGGGAGGAAATAATTATTGTCTTAATTTACATTTAATTATTAATGGTGTTCAGTATCTTTTCATGCTTATTGACCATTTATATTTCTACTGTCAATTACCAGATCATACCTTTGCCTCATTTTTCTATATCTTCCAAATCTAATTGATTTGTAGGAGTTCTATGAATATAGAGGTAATTCTCCATTATATGTAACAAATGTTATATTGAGCTATATTCTACTCTAGTGTTAGTTGCTGTTTAATATATGGTTTTGATCTGCTGGTATTCATTTCCAGAAATGAACAGAGATCTATTTTCCCTAAAGGTCTGATATTTATTCCAATAATATTAAAGATTTAATTTTTCTCCACTGAGTTTAAATGCTACCCTATTCTCATATTTTTAAAAAGCCATTCATTTTTGCTTCAGCATCCTCCAAAAGCAACAGAATTGTTTATGTGTGGACAACTGAAGGGGATCTGCCAGAGGCTAGACTGTAAAGAGATGAAACTGTCTGCCTCACTCACAAATGCACAGTGAGTCCAAGATCTGGTACAGACTGTGCCCTTGCAGGACAGCTGTGGATGGAAGAAGCTAGTGAATGGGTGAATGCAGACCTCAGCAAAGCTGCAGAATATTGGAGGTTCTAATGAGGTTCAAGGAGTGAGGACATTCAGAGTGAATGACCCCAGTGTCCTGGATATGGATAAAATATGCAGGATCTGAGCCCAGACTCTAAGACTCCCTTCATGACTCCCCATATTAAGATAAAATGGCTGCTATTATTTGTCTCTGGTTTTTACATGTAAATTATTTCAATGTCTTAAGTATATTTGTCCTTTGGTATCCTCAGTATGGGTACCCCCTGGGATACCCAAAATTTACAATGTTCAAGTTCCTTATATGAAATGATGTAGTATTTCCATGCTCCATAAGCTCCCTATACGCTAAAGCATCTGTAAATTACTTGTTACATAAAACAATGAAATGCTACGTAAAAAGTCGTTCTACTTATTATTTAGGGAATAACAAGAAAAAAAGACTGTATATGTTCAGTAATGACACAATTTTTTTTTCTTGGATGGAACCCAGGGGCACTCTACCGCTGAGCTACATCCCACAGCCCTTTTTATTTTGAGATAGTGCCTCAATAAATTGCTAAGGCTGGCCTTGAACTTGTGATCCTCCTTCCTCAGCCTCCCGAGTCTTTGGGATTACAGGCTTATGTTAACGCTCCTGTTTTGCCAGCAATTTTTGTTTGCTTTCTTGTTTTCTTTTTTAAAACCTGAGAATCAGTTGGGCCTCAAGTCTCTTCCTAGTTCTTCCTTCCTCTAGAGCATCCAAAAACCTTTCGCTGCATAAACAAGGATGTTGGCCATTTAGCTATAAAGACCATAAGACCCTGGTTTCCAGACCATCTTCCCTTCAAATAGCCTGTCCTGTTATCAAAACACCTCTGGCCATGGAGCAGCTGTCCTGATGGCCCAGGCACACAACTGTAGAGGGACCTCCAGAACCCTCACTTTCTTGCACCATGACACTATTTGACAGTCTGAAGTCAAGTTTTGTACCCAATCTTTCTTGCTGCTCCTAGCATGCACTGGAATGAGGAAGTCTGCAAAAATCCTTGTCCATACAGGGTCCATCTTGCAAAGCTCCAGTGCTGGGGCCGCAGGTCTTGAGTCCGGAGAGGAATAAGCTGACTGTCCCTTTTCCGCCCGGCAGGTGGTGATCGAGTCGGACCTCTACACTCCCCGGCCGCTGGAGCTGCTGCCTCACCGCAGCGACCGTCGGGATGCAGTTGATGGCCGCAGGTTCGGCCGGCTGCAGAACGCTAGGCCTCCAGGGGCGCATCCCACCAAAACCCCCGCCAGACCTGGTAAGTGAGTCCCAGGCCCGGTTCCTAAACCGCGCTGCGCGCAGTGACCTCCATAGAGCAGGTTGCACGCCTATGCGTCCTGTCTGGTGTTTTCCAAAGGTCCATGTGTTCCTCTGGCAGCCTCAGGCAGGCCAGGTGAGCAGAGCACCTTGGGCGTGGGGCGCCAGGTGAGCCAACATCTGCGCCTTTCCCACACAAATGCTGTTTCCACTAGGAAAGCACCTGCTCTCAGGCCTCACCCCCACCGCAGCCCTACATCACCTGCCTATAAAACACTGGCTTCTGCCTGTGCACCCAGTGAAGTTGCTCTTGTCTACCATCTTGCTCCTCAGGGAGCAGTGCTGTACTCAGGGGATGCAAATCTTTACGCTCAGGGACATGAAAATCTTGACCCATGAAGCGTGAAGAAGTGAAGGATGCTCACATTATTTACTTAACTCGTGTGTGTGTGTTTGCCAATTTACCAAATTTGACTTAATCTATAAAAAGAATTTAGGGGCAAATCTGTTTTGGAAACTGGAAACTTAACAATCTTACCTTGGTGGTTTTTTGTTTGTTTGTTTGTTTGTTTGTTTGTTTTTTGTTGTTGTTGTTTTATTTTGTTTTTTATAAATGGCTTCCACCCAAACAGTGAAATGGGATTCTGCCTGTGGCCCACTCAAGTCTATGATGACATTTAGCCTTTAATTTTTTGCAGGTTTAGGATATTTCTGTTATGCCTACAACCTGAAGTTATTCATATTTTTAATTCCAAAAATACAAAATAGAAAGTTTAGGGTGTCCTTCTCAAAACTTTTGTGCATTAACAATGTTATATTCTATAAGAACTGCAATAAGACTCCCTTGAGCGTGTCCCTTCACCCATCTTCTCTTCCCATCCACTCATGCGGCTCCTCTTGTTTTCATTTTCCCTGGTTGGGTGCTAGGCTAGACGTCTAAAGTTTCTTTGGTCACTAAGAACCTGATCCTGCCCTTATAACTCTATGTATAAAAACACTCAAATTGAGCTCCGGTTAAGTGATTGTATATATGTATATGTATGTGAAGTGAAGGCATTAGGAAAACCACAATCTGCCTTGCAAATTAAGAGGAGATGATAAGATTTTTCTCTGTGTCTATGTATAGGTGAGTGGGTGGATGCATGTGCGTGGAAAGAGAAAAAGAGGCAGAATATTTCTATTTGCTACCAAATTGAAGTGAATTTAGAGCCATGCTTCTCAAAAATTAGTGTGCAAAAGAATCACCTGGGAGTCTTGTTTTTATGCAGGATTCTAATTTAGGAGAACTAGGTGGGCTCAGAGATTTTATGTTTCTAACACACTCTATAATGTTGATGGTGCTGCTCCAGAGACAACAGATTGAATAGCAAGGATTTAGAGATGATCTAATGCAGTGGTTCTCAAAGTGGGCCCTGGGATCAAGAGCAGGAGCTGGAAGTTTGTTGGAAATGAAAACTTTATGGAATCAGAAACCTCCAGATTATGACACATCAATCTGTGTTTTAATGCGTGCGCGCACACGTGCACGCGTGCGCGTACACACACGATTCCTGTGCATGCTAGAGGCAGAGAACCTCTGATCTACTGCAGCTGCCCCTTTACCAATTTATAGAAGAGGAAACTGAAATTATAGAAACTGTTCGATTTACCCAAGGTCACACTGCTTGTTTGCCATAGCCAAGGTGAAATCTCAGGTCTCTGGATTCCCTAGCTAGTGTCCCTTCCCCCAGGGAATAATGTCTCCCCAACCATCTAGTTTTAGGGTCACTTTCAATACCTTTCTAAGTAATTTGTGTCAGCTTGGACTGCCGAGTCAGTCTTGAAAGACAAGAGCAACACGTGATGGAATGGAAAGAATCTGCCCAGCACGTGACAGTCAGCTCATGCAGGGATGTGCTAGTCAGATGTAAAAAAAAAAAAAAGGAGATTGAACTGGGCATTGATTCAATTCCTTCAGCCCCCAGTCTGATAGATTCCAGAGAGGATGGAAAGGAGGGAGCTTTTTTGAGACAAAGCCATATCCTGATGCTCTTCAAATAAAGGCTAGACACCAATCCATAGGTGTTGAGTCTCACTCCCTCCTCTCAGAAAGCTGTATATCTCTGAGGATCTTGGATCTAGGGATTTAGCTGTATATCTCTGAGGATCTTGGATCTAGGGACTTGCTTTTTTGTCTGAGCCATAGGAGAAGGCTCTTGGATGCTGTGGCCTTTTTACTTGGGAGAGAGATGCTTTGAGGAGACTTGGGAACCTCAAGGACTCTGAAGTCAGAAGACTAGGCAGGGAGCTCTCAGCATGAGACCTCAGGTGCTTGGAAAAGAGATAGTCTCACCTCCCAGGACTGGAAAAATCAGCTGTCTGTGGGACTGAATGAAATAAACCAGAGTACCTCAGAACCAGCTTGTTTAGACAAGTGGAAAGCTGCTTTCTCAGCAGGAGCTGCTATTCATCATGCCAGCAAGTCTGGAGCCAGTGAGGTCCTTAACACCCTCTTGTTCTGCCCCACTCCTTTATACGCTGAACACAGACCCTGTCAACTACTAGGTAGTTCTTATCTTGCCCTGTTATACTTACCTCAAGGTGCAGGATGAGATTCCCTGAATCTCAAGTATGTGGAGAACACTGTCCGTGAGGGGCCTCAAAATCTAGTCCCCCTCCCTCTACGAGGCTACCAGCGTAGTCCTCCTGAAGCAGAAATTTGCCCCCATCATCCTTGTGCTTTAAGCACCTCCCTCCTTCCCTCTCCCTCCTCCCCTCTAGGCCAACCTGGCCTCTCCCAGTCCACCTCTAGTGACACTCCTGTCCCCACCTTTCTATCAGTTAGGTAGATAGACTGAGCTGCAGTGTAATTCTGTGACACTTCTAATATTCCGCCTATCTGGACTTTCACTGGCACTTTTCGCTCTATGGCTTACCTTTCCTGTCTCTCCCCACCTGGAAAATGCCTTCTCTGGGTGGGGGTTGTAGCTCCAGGCAGAGCGCTCGCCTAGCACATGTAAGGCACTGGGTTCAATCCTCAGCACCACATAAAAATAAAATAAAAATATTGTGTCCACCTAAAACTAAAAAAAAAAGCCATCTCCTCCTACAGGCTGGGCCCTTTGGCCAAGCCTCCCCTAGGCCTGCGGGACCACCAAAGAGATCTCTTGACTACTCCATAATGACTTCCTTAGAATGGTTATGGATCTCTCTAGTTTCAGTTTCCTCAACTAGAAAGTGTAAACTATCATATTTGCCTCTTAGTGTTCCAGTAAGGATTAAATAAGATACAGTTGTCCCTTGGTATCCATGAGGCATCAATTTTGAGGTCCATTCATCTCGGATGCCAACATCCACAATTGCTCAAGCCCCTTATATAAAATGGTGTCATATTTGCAGATAACCTATACTCCTCCAGCATACTTTAAATCATCTCTAGATTACTTTTAATAATATAAGTGCTATGTAAGTTGCTTTACTATATGTTATAGGGAATGACAAGAAAATAAGTCTACTCAGCTGGGCACTGTAATCCCAACAGTTAGGGAGGCTGAGGCAGGAGGATCACAAGTTTGAAGTCAGCCTCAGCAACTTAGTAAGGCCCTAAGCAACTTAGCAAGATTCTGTTTCAAAAATAAATAGATAGATAGATAAATAAATAAATAAAATGGCCTGAGGATGTGGCTCAGTAGTTAAGTGTCCCTTCAATCCCTGATACAAAAAGAAAGGAGAAAAAAATCTATTTATAGTCAGTACAGAAACATTTTTTAAAATATTTTCAATCTGTAGGTATTTGAATCCACAGATGAAGAACCTGTGACTATGGAGGGTTCACTGTATTAATGATTTATGCTCATCACAGTGCCTGGCAAACAGAGACAAAGCTATGAGCTACTGTTATTAATGGCCATGCACCATTTGTTAAGTTTGATATCAGTAGTGTTAAAAGGTAACCCCCTGGGCTGGGGTTGTGGCTCAGCGGTAGAGCACTCACCTGGCATGTGAGAGGCCCTGGGTTCCATCCTCAGCACCACATAAAAATAAAATAAAGGTATTGTGTCAACTACAACTTATATATATATAAGTTGAAATAAACCAATATATATATATTGATAATCCTCTTAGATCAATTAAGTTTCGTAGAGTTGGGGCTGGGGCCGTAGCTTAGTGATAGAGTGCTTGATTAGGTACATAAGGCCTGGTTTGATCTCTAGAACAGCAAAATAAATAAATAAGAATTCTGTAAAGTTTATTTAGGCAAAGTGAAATAAAAAATGATTCAAGAATTGGTAGTTCTGAGAATTCCAAGCAACAACATGATCATCTAAAATTTATAGTTACTCAGGAAGCTCAGGAAGCAGGATTGCTATGTTGTGGCCAGCTTCAGCAACTTAGCAAGGTCCTCAGCAACTTGGTGACCCTCTCTCAAAATAAAATTTAAAAGGCTGGGGAATGTAGCTTAGTAGCACAGTAAGTACCACCAGGTTAATCCCCAGTAATGCAAAAGAAGAAGAAAGAGGAAAAAAGAAGCAGCTGTTGCAGGCTTCATGGTAGAAATTACAAGTAGATTAGGGCATCTAGAATAAACGTATTAGAAGAGTCTCTGCACATTCATCTTATGTAACCAATATCTCAGAATTCTGAACCAGTGAACTCCAGTTCTTCCACCAAATGGGCTGAACTTCCTACTGCAGATACAACTTCTCTTGCTCATTTCTAGAGAGGTGTCCAGAAGTTCCATGTTACCAAATTGATCCCAGGTATACAGACCTGATAATCTCTACCCTCTTGTGACCTGAGGTGACGCCTTAGAAAAGAAGGAGGAGCCTGACCACTTTCTGCAGGCAGACATAGTGCCAAGTGCTTCCACATGTGTGGTTCTCAGAAACTATTTTTTTAGAACAGTTTTAGGTTCATAGCAAAATTCAGCGGAAGGTGTACAGATTTCCCATATGTCCCCCTCCCACCTCCACACATGCACCCCTCCCCCAGCTACCAGCATCCCCCACCAAGTGATATGATTGTTACAATTGATGAGCCTTCATTGACACCTGGATGGTATGTAGATCTTAGTTCCAGCCCATGTCCCCCACCTCCAGAAGAGTGTCAGGGATGCAGGCGACTCCACTTGGCAGGGATCAAAACCTGACCTTACTCTCTGGTTTTGCTGCTTGAGAAATTCCCTTCTGTGATTGATTGGCTAAAAAAATAATAATTAATGCAGAACCAGGGGGAGGCAGAACTCTGAGTACCACTGAGTAATATCTTCTCTGTTCATCTTTGCAGTGGGGATTTCTGAACCCAAAGCATCAAATCTGTGTGGGAATCGAGCATATGGAAAATCGCTGGTAAGTAAAAAATAAGCCTGGTTAGTTAGAGCTGCTGTGCTTTAAACTTCTCACTATTTCTGTTTCTCCTGAGCCATGAAGAGAGACTAAGTGTCCTTTGCCCAGGCCTGAAGATTATTAGAAAAGCGGAACTGTGGTCTTTGCTCCTAAAGGCTATTAATTGACTTTGCTTTGTGTGCCTGTGGCACATCACTGACTGCTTCTCTATTCATCAAGAAATTCAGTTCTTAGGGAATCAGAAGCTGTGACCCAGCAGACAGCTCATATATGGGGGTGGGGGACGGAAACTGGCTTTTAGCATAATCCCCATCAGGTGAATGTAGCTAAGTGGCAGGTGCAGCAAGAGGGGTAAAGAGATATAAGGTTCTCAAACACCACAAAAAACACAAAACCCTAGTGTCTTAGTCAGTTTGTGTTGCTATAACAAAATAGCATGGACTTGGGGGCTTAAACAACTCTTCCTCACATTTCTGGAGGCTGGAAAATCCAAAATCAGGTGTCAGCAGATTCAGGTTGTGGTGAGGGCCCTCTTCCCAGAGTAAAGATGGCTGCCTTCTGGCTATGTGCTCACACAGCCTTTCCTCTGTAGGTGTTTGGAGACAGATCTCTGGAATCTCCTTTTCTTCTTATAAGGGTTCTAATACCACCATCAGCACTCTACCCTGATGATTTCATGTAAGCCTGATCACCCCTCATACTCTCCACCTTCCCATATCATCACATTGGGGTTTAGGCTTCAGTTTGAAAGAAACAGCCCACAACAACCAGCCATCTCAGTATAGAGACTTCTGAGGCATCTGCTAAAGGTCAAGTTCTCTCAAAGCACACTCTGGGATTTGGAGTTTGAAGTGCAAGATGCATATTAGGAATGAGTAACAGGAGTAAGGAGGCAGAGTTTGGTGGAGGGAGTGGCTGAACCATGATGCAAATCCAACATCTCCTGTCGGGGAACTCTAGGATAAGTATTCCCCACCAGGTGAATCTGAATTGAGCCAAAATGGTCAAGCTTTTATGGCCCCTCTTCACTCCACCTCAGCATAGCATGTGGGTTGCCCCTTGGGCGAGGTGACCCTTTAAAGAAGCCAAGAGCCTTCATATTCACCCTCTGTCCTTCCTTGAACAGGAATCAGGTGGTACATCTCCACATCTATCTCTTCTCCTATGTCATCTTCTGGGCTTGAATGTTGGGTTCTCTCTGGTTTTGCAGAGTCAGCAGTAACTGGAGTTGAAGTCATATCTGGCACCCCAGGCCCTTTCAGTCAGTGTCAGCTCCCAAGATGTATAGATGGTACAATGTGAGACCCCAGAGGTTGTCTGGCCAGCCCTTCCTCTCTATGGAACAAATTAGACAGAGATGTGGGTACATGGCTCTTGGTCTGGGCAGGATACCTAATCCAGGGATCTGATTTAAGTCATCAGTATACTAGGAAAACCACACAAAGGAGAGGAGGGGAAAGTTGTTATCAGGGCTTCTCCAAACTTAAACTCAGGGGAAAGTGGGGTGACCAGGCAGTTGATGCCTTAGGTTGTGACAGAACAGCTACCCTTGGCTGAGCCAGAGAAGGATCAAGGTTAAGGGGAAGAGAGTAGCTCATGACCTTGGATTACCTGCCCCCAGGCCTTCAGGTGGGCTCAGACAGCACCCTTGGCAGAGTAGCAGCTGCAGTAACTGGCCAGAGGGAGCTGGGGTGGTATAGAGTAGTGATAGGTATGAGGTGATAGTGATGAAGAGGAGGAAAAGGCAGCATTTCCTACAGGCCTGGAAACAGTGAGGCTGAGTCCCACAGTTCATTACCCTAGGGCAGGAGAGCAATCCAGAACCCACACAACTAAATCTGATTCAATACAGACATGCACTGGGTGAGATGGGACCAAGGAAAGAGGGGGAAAGGAGTGTGAACAAGGGCCTTTCCTCCAAAGCTAAGGGGCCGTGGGTGAACATTCGCAGGGCCACTGGCACCAAGGGGAGGATGTGCTTGGGAGGGACCACAAGGTGGCACAGTAACTCTGCCTACAACCTTTGGCCAGCTCAGGCGAGAAGGAGGTGGCAAACAGCAGTGTCCTTGACCGGGAATTTCCCAGTGATTTCAGGAATGTGATGACTTGAAGCCTTTGATCTGGCTTGGGGTGGAAGAACAAAGCATAATGTGTGTCCTTTGACAAGCAACCTCTGGACTTAGCTCTGGTTAGGCCATCAGTTAATTTTCAATTCAGTACATGCTCCTTGAGTCCTTACCACCTCCTGTAGAAGGGGCTACCAAATAGGTTAAGTCCCAGACTCTGCCACTCACCTTTCAATCTTTCTATAGACCAAGAGACTGGACACACATATGAAGCAAATGGAGAATTTAAAACCAGAGTGGGTGGGATGCCATAATGTGTCACATAGACAGTGCTCTGGAGAGTTGGAGACAGAGAAAGAGCCGCTTGGTCCACCAGGCTGAAGGAAGGCTTCCTGGAAAAAGTTGCCTTGAAGGACAGGCAGAGATGAGACCTTGATCCAGAGAGTGAAGGAAAAGATACAGAGCTGTGAATAGCGTTAAGGAATGCAGGTCCACTCCTGCAGGAACAGGAAGTGGATCTAATGACACATGGGGAATAGCAGAAGGCTGAGCTGCCATAGATAGGGTTGAATCCAGTGTTGTGGAACCTTCAAGAAACGGCTTCAGAGTTGGCCTCAGTCTGCCCTGCTGTGGAAAGTCATGGCAATTCCAGGATGTAGGGAAGGTCTGATCAACAAACAAGGAGATCTGAGGTAACTGTCCCTTGAAGGCTGCAGCAGAGCAATTGGAGAGGCTGACTGTAGTGTAGGCAGCTTGTTCCAAGCCAGAATCTGAAGGACTTGACAACCGACACAGATGATGTTGGTGGGAGGGTGACAGCTCTCATGTAAGATTGAGCAGCACTCAATTGAGAGACACTCAAGTGTCTCTAGGCCAGTGGTTCTGAAAGTGGGATCCCAGGACCAGCAGTACCTGGGACACTGTTTGCAATGCTGATGCTCAGGCACCCATCAGATCTGCTGAATCAGACTTTAGAGGTAGAGCCCAGTTCAGTTATCACAAGGCTTTTTAGGGCTAATACTGGACAAGGGTAAAAGCTATTGCCCAGGTAGGTGGTAGTTCCCAGGGTGGAACATGGACACTACTCAATTCCCTCTCCTTTCCTCACAACACAGATTCCTCCAGTGGCCCGGATCTCAGTGAAATCTCCGGCTGCACCAGAGGTGGCAGCCACAGGCTCAGAGAACGGAGCTGTTCTGGGGAGAGGGTAAGTACGGTGCCTTCCAGCCCTGCCAGGTGCAGGGCTCCCCACCCAGTCCTGGTCTTGTGCAGGAGAGTAACAGGTGGCCTGGTTTTCAGACTCTCAAAATACTAAAACAAAACCCTTGCCAGCTGTAGATTACCTTGTAATGAGGGACATAATCCTGGGTCTGGGTAGCGCCTCATCAACTGTTTCCCTGAGATTAAGCCGAAATGTTTTTCATGGTTTCCACTTCATTAACACCACTCTGTAGGCTTAAAGAATTGTCACTTGGGAGGGTTTTTGGTTAATTAGATGAATGTAATTTCAAGCCATACTCAGAACCTCCTGTTTACCCAATGATGTCAGAAATGCCTCATGAATTCATTTAGGGGCCCCTGCCCACAGGTAAAGAAATGTATAAAATACTGTGGTTTCAAACCAAACTATAACCCCAGTGCTCCTGTTAACTCTAATCCAGAGCCAGCAGCTAGGGTAATAGGAGTGGCTATTCCTCCAGTGCCTCCTCACTGCCTTCAATGCCTGAAGACAGCAAGAATCTGCAATTCATCTGCTTTCTAGCCTAGCAGTTCCACCCACTCCAACTTCAGGCAAGTTATTCTGCCCTCTACACCCTCATCTATTTAAAAACAAGCAGAAAGACAGGAGTACCCAACTAGAGTGCTTATTGTGAGAGCTGAATGAAATCATGTGCTGAGAGTTTAACTCAAACTGCTGTTAACATTGTTCAAGAAACTCCCAACCAGTAGTTGGGAAGCCATGTTCTTGGGGAAGTGTTCAGCACACATCCAAAAGACCACGTGTGAAAATATTGTCTTAGTCCATTAATTATTATTATTATTATTATTGCTACTAATAACACAATATTGCAGACTGGTTAAGTTATAAAGAAAATAGCTATTTGGTTCATGGCACTAGCCAAGGTCAAGGGGCTGCCTCTGATGGCTTTTTGGCTGGCAGAGCCCCTGGCAATAAGATATCACATGGCTAGAGATAGGGAACGTAGAAGAGACCTAGCCAAATTTTTTTTTTTTAGTATTTTTTTTAGTTGCTGATGGACCTTTATTTTACTTATTTGTATGTGGTGCTGAGAATTGAACCCAGTGCCTCACAAATACTAGGCAAGCACTTTTCCACTGAGCTACAACCCCAGCCCATCAAATTGTTTTTCTGGCACACCTAATCCAGAGATAACCCATTGATTGCACGAATGAATTAATCCTGAAGGCAGAGCCCTAATTACCTCTTGAAAGTATTGCCTGACCCCATCTCTTAATGTCTTTTTTTTCCTTGTGCTTTTTTTATTAAATTATTTATTCTAGTTTGTTATACATGATGTTAGAATGTAATTCATTTCATATTACACATATAGAGCACAATTTTTCAAGTCACTGGTTGTACACAAAGTATTTTCACACCATTTGAAGTTTCCCTATCCATTCATCTACTGAAGGCATCTGGGTTGGTTCCACAATTTAGCTATTGTGAATTGTGCTGCTATAAACATTGATATGGCTGTGTCCCTGTAATATGCTGTTTTTAAATCCTTTGGGTATAAACTGAGGAATGGGCTAGCCGGGTCAAATGATGGTTCCATTCCAAGGTTTCCAAGGAATCTCCATACTGTTTTCCAGATTGGCTGTACCAATTTGCAGTCCCACCAGCAGTGTATGAGTGTGCCTTTTCCCCCACATCCTCGCCAACACTTGTTGTTGTTTGTCTTCATAATAGCTGCCATTCTGACTGGAGTGAGATGAAATGTTAGAGTAGTTTTAGTTTGCATTTCTCTAATTGCTAGAGATGTTGAACATTTTTTCATATGCTTGTTGATTGATTGTATATCCTCTTCTGAGAAGTGTCTTAATGTCTAATAATGGGGATTAAATTTTTACATGATTTTTGGGAGGAAACAACCCATATTTAAATATAAATAATAAAAGCCAAATCATAGCCAGGCACATGCCTGTAATCCCAGCAAGTTTGAGGCCAGCCTCCACAATTTTGTGAGACCCTGTCTCAAAATAAAAATAAATAAATAAAAAGGGCTGAGGGTGTGACTCAGTGATAGAGCACCATGGATTCAATCCTTAGTTAAAAAATAAATAAATAAAAGCTATGTGTCATTCAATGTATTGGGACTTAACTGGAGAAAAGTTAAAAAAAAAATCATCATTTGGCTTGTATTACATCCTCGTTTACAAATCCTTCTAAGTGGTGATAGCTGTTGCTGACAGCTGAGTTCGAGTAGACCAGCACAAACTTCACTGTGCCTTAACAGAGGTCAACTTTCAGGTCCACATAGCTGCATGGCAAAGGGTTCTCAAATGACTCTTTCTCTCAACTCAGTTATTCTCATTCCTGGACCCCAGTGTTGAAAAGACCTCTATTTTTTGCCTAAAAGGAGCACCTCAGGAGATGCACATTTATTGAAGGTCTACAACATGCATGCACACGGATGCTTAATTACCTCATTTTCCTCTCCACAAACGCCCTAGGAATTAGGTGAAATTATCCCCACTTTGCATAGGAGGAAACAGGCTGATAAGTCACTTGCTTGAGTCCCCTAGTAAGTGGAAAGTAGGATTCAACCCCAAGGCAAACACTCTTTCAGTGGCTGATGCTTTGGGGAATTTGCCCTTTCCTCGAGATTTCTCATGTGGAGGTGGGAGGGGTGGGAAAATGGAGGCTTTACAAGGTCAGGCCCCAAAGATGGGGACAGGAGCAGAACATGAGATCCCATGACTCACTGTGCCAGAGTTATGTCCTCCCCATACCCTATAGGAGCCTCCCCCGGGGGGGATATTTTCTTGTGGGTCTCCCCCCCAAAAAACCCTTCAGCTCTGCAGAGCCTAATCACAGGATGGAGAAGCAGAGGAGGAGAGTGTCTGGTTCAGTGAAGTGATTACCTTACCCACCCCTGGCTTTTCTTTAGATCCAGACATCTCAAGAAGATGATGGAAGAGTATCCAACTCTCCCCCAGGGTGCAGAGGCTTCTCTGCCACTGACAGGCAGTGCCTCCTGCGGTGTCCCTGGCATCCTCCGGAAAATGTGGACCAGGCACAAGAAGAAGTCTGAATACGTGGGAGCCACCAACAGCGCCTTCGAGGCTGACTAGAGGTGACCCTTCCCAGGTGCCTTGCATTGGCCGAGGTTCACAGGACAGAGAAGAAAACTTGAGGATTGGGACTGAGCCACACTCACCTGTGCTAGTAGCTGGTCCAAACATCATCCTCCCTCACTGGCCAATCACCCAGCTTAGGGTGTGGAAAAGGAACAGTCCCTTGAAGGCAAAATAAAACTGTTGGTCTGAAAGTTACTTTGGGAGGTCATAAAGTTTATATCCCTATCTTTAGGCATAACTATACCAAAAGCAAACTTTGCCAGCCCATTTTTAAAATCTACAGGAGAGAACAAAGGCAATCCCTCTGTCTTCCTTGTGGGTTTTTCCAAAATGTATAATTTCTGGCATGAATGTAAAAGCTTAACCTTTGAGGGGTTTGTAAACCCCATGGTTCTCACACTTCCCATTTCATGTTTATATCACCTTGATGAGGTACAAATTCTAAGGACAAAGCACTATGTATCTACTTAATACTTCCAATATCTACCTGACAGTATCATCAAGATCATTTCTGATGGTCATTTGGCATGATTGCATGACTTCTTTGTTCTTTTATGTGCATTTTTTTTCTATAGAAAAACATTAAAATTAAATGTTAATGTTTTCTTAAGTGGTATAATCTAGTAGAATTGATAATACCTTGCTTTGGTCCAATGATTGTAACTTTTGAAAGTGCTTTCCCATCCGTTATCTCTTCTTATCACAAAGCCCCAGTTGGAAAAAAAAAATGATTCCCAGTCTACAGATGGGGAAATCAAGGCCTCCCCAGGTTATGTGAATAGACATATGAAGTGGTAGGATCATTCCCCAGATCCTCAAATTCCCTCAGCAGATTCCCTGCTGTGCTTACTCTAGCAACTGATTCGAGGAACTTTTTAAATGATAGGCAGGTGTCTCTGGGGACAACCATGAAGCAAAGAGTCTGATAAAGTTAGAACATGTAAGTGATCTGAATGAATTAGACCATTGCATATTGGACTGAACCAGGGGACATTGCCATTTCTATTGGTCAAAACAATTGAATATCCATATGGTTTAACCTAATATATAATATTATGCTTTCCTCTATCAATGGAAATGTCATCACCAATTCCATTTTCAACATCAACAGCCTTAAAATGATCACATAATAGCAATGGTAATAATAATTATCATTTATTAAATGCCTACTATGTGCCAGGCATGATACTGAGCACTTTATAGAAATTATCCTAATCTTTCTAACAACCAAATTAGATGGCTTTATCCATTTCATATGTAGATGCCAGTTCAAAAAGGTTAAATGATTATTCTGAAGGCACCTAACATACATGGGTGTCCAGCTTCAATGCTTGTATTATACATACTCCTTCACATGAAAGAGTTCAGAACATAGAGAAGGACTAGGGTTAGTAATCAGTTTTTGTCTCAAGCATTAAAGCTAATGGATTGGTAGAGGCTGCCTAGAGTGTGTGGAGAAGGGATCTGAATTGAAAGAGTCAGTGATGGATGGGTGATGCCTTGCCCATGGAGGGGATTAGTGACAGTGACAGTCCTCATCTGTGACCTGAACTCTGCCTCCAGAAGGCTTGTTTTCTAATTAAGAGGTTTAAATTAACTCAACCTATTTAATGAAATCAGAAATTCTGTAGTTAAAATTTAGCCTATGACTGTGTTGGAAATTGCTGTCTTTTGTACAAACTAGAGTGTGACCATTCTACATCTCAGACTCAAAGGATATTTCTGACTGTTGCACTGTGGTAACATCTTGCTTTGTGCTCTTTGAATTTCCTGTTTCTGTATCTCCAGGTAAATTCCCAGAGGTGTGGTGGTGGGCAAGAGGCCTGGGCTTCTGGGCTTTCACCTTGCTCATCTCTGCCTTCAGCCATTGTGCTAGACTCAAGTACCTGATCCTGGCACCGAAACATGATTTGGAAACTTGTGATCAAGGGCTTTTTCACCAAGGGGCTAATCCCAATGAACTGTCCAATGTCTTATACAGCGTAGAAATTGGGGTCCAGAACAAAATTAGGGAACAAACAGGTGATCTTGCTGGACCACATAGAGTTTCTTATGACTATTTATTTTAACTTATTTAATTTATAACTGATGTCTTTTATTTGTATGTGGCAGCTGAAGATCTATGTAGGATGGAATTAACTTATTTATTTTTAATTTAAATATTTCATGGTGAAGTGTTTGCCTTGTATAGAACATTTGGCGAGTTCAAATAAAAATAAAGTGTGCTTTGTGACATTAATAAACCACCAGAAGAGTGTGTCTGAGGCTCCCTCATTGAACAGGAGGAAGATTTTTCACAAAGGAAAAGAATTATATATCTTGACTTCACGGGCTCTTTGAAATGAGAGGGATCATTTTTTTTATATAAAATACAAATAAATGAAAGGGATGGTAAGAAAGAATCTAGCATGTTCTTTCCATCCTAAAGCAATGTCTGTTTTTGATATTACAGGCCATGCCCAGCAGTTAACACCAGGGCCTCTATTGATGAGACCCTAACTAGATGACCTGACCTCTTGGGGTCTCTCTGTCCTTCCTACTAATATGACCCCTTAGTTCCCACCCCAAACATCAGGGGCCCAGTGGCCATCCCCAGCCTGCTGGCCTCCCACCCCTGATAAGGGAAGATACTGTGTGCCCACCATGCTCAACCTTGCTAGAGACTGCCCCCATGACTCATATCACAGCCACTTGCAGAAGGACGCCAAGGCTTGCTGCAGATGCCTGTCCGGGAATGACCAAGCCTGGAGTCTTCTCATGCCAGAGGCAACAGGGTTTCCAGGACATTTAGGGTAATAACATTGCCTCTGTTAGGATCAGGGCCAGTCAAATATTTCAGTTCTTACTTAAGATCTCTCTGGAGATTTCCCCCACCCTACCCAGCACCAAGGTTGCCTGTAGAACCAGCAGATGGGCAGTGGGTAGGAAAAGCAGCACCAGCCAGAGCCCAATTTTAAAAGGAATCTTGTGACACGTTGTCTCTGACACTAAATTGGCAGAAACCGAAGGACAAGCAAGGAAAAATACAGGCAAAGATGACTCTCCAAAGGATTAGAATTTGCATTTTGTTTTTTAATTTCTTATCACAAAGTCAGCCTGCTCCGTGAGGTTTGTGGCAAATGCATCACTATGATGCACAGGGAAAAAGATCTTGCTCTGCAGGACAGGCCACTTGCCTCAACGCTTAATTTTTCATTTTGTCACATTGGACCTGGGACAAGGCTCACGCCTATTATTTCCTTTTGTTGGGAGGAAGCATGAAGATTGGGTAACGGCAGCCCAAGAAACCTGACACTTGGTGCTATCATGGACATGGTAGCTGAGCCTGTGCCAGCCACATTCCTGTTCCCTTTGGGGGGTCTGTAGAGAAGCCAAGCTGAGAGGCTTGTAGAGTCCCACATCACAGACACTCCCCATAACCCTCCTGGAGACCCAAATGCTATGTCTCCAGTTCTGGGCTGACCCAGAGAAGAACAGGTGCCATGAGTCTAATCCTCCTTTCCCAAGTGATCAGAGTTTTATTTGTGAACCTGAGGGGCCAGGGCTTTCCCAGAAGGACAGGTGTTCTGGATCTTGCATGGCCTCTATTAGGCAGGGGTACCCAAAGTTATGAGCAAATGCTGGCCAACATTTGGGGTTCCATCCACACAGAAGCAAACTGAAATTCCTATTTAGCCCCAGGAACCCCTGGCGTTCTTCTGGAAAAGACCCCACTTCAATGACAACCCACTTTGCTGATGTCAGACTCTACTGAGCTAAGGATTCTACCTAGCCAGGCAACTGAGTGATTGGCAGGCGGGTGGGGGAACAACAGTTTAGCAGCAGGTCCTGATGAGTAAGCACAGCCATTTCGAAAATCACAGATGCCACATGGAGTGCTCCAAGGGTAACAATGTTCAGATAAAGGGCAAGAGGCAATGTGAACTACGAAAATCATCTCTTGGTGTCATTCAGGACACTAGTTCTGGCCACAGCAAAACTGTGGGTGAGGGCCAGCTTGCCCTCAGTTTCTCAGTGCCCCCCTACTAATCCCCCCCACACCCACCATCTTCCTAGTCACACACACATACACACGTCCCTACCTCTTCTGTTCCTTTTTCTATTTTTCCCCACACTCTGTACCTTGAACTCTTTTGGGACCTGAGCCCTTATATTGTCCTCTGGCCACCAGGAATCCCACATCCTCCCTCCACTTAGGGCCTTTTGTCTTGGGTGCACCATGATCTAAAGCCCTGATTGCCAGAAACACTGGCTGTGAGGGCTTGAGATGTTGTGGAACCTCACAGAGACTTAGTTTCCTCAGCACTTGAAAAAGAAAACGTTATACCTTCCTCCAAAATCCTAGAGAAGATTGAAGATATCAGCTGACATGTAGCTGATAGGCACCAGTGTGGCTGCACAGTTATGAAAGCACAGAGGTATTCCACACTGGTGCGCAATGGCCAATGCTCAGAGCACCTTGAAGTACATCCTCCCACTTCATCCCTGTGTTGGCCCTGGTTGCCCCACCCCTCCCTTGAGCCTTTCACCAACCTCCCCATGGACCAGCAGTTGTGGGTAATGCCTGGCACAGTGGAGGGGAGGGGGGCCAGGACCTGCTCCGCGTGATGGCCTGCAATTATCCTCACTGGTCCTTTGCCTATGCTCTGCCAGTTGTTAAAAATCTCAACTGTCCTCTTGAAGACATGTTTGAACGTGCCTATCATGTAAGCTGAAGTAGAGAGCACATAAATGTAAGGTGGCCGGATTATCAGTCATGTATACCTTAGTGGAAGTAGATGGAGAATGGAAATGAGGCTTCCTCATGTGTTGGAAGGTAGGGTCTATGGAAGGGTGAAAGACCCCCCTGGTAGGACACTGCAGCCTACTTCCTCCACTTAGTCTAGAGATTGACTTCTCCCCAGCATTTAAATTCTTTGGATTCAAAGTACAACACTCCCAGAAGCAAATGTCCTCTGTAAAGAAGATAGAAAATAGTCCTGACAGGTGGTCCTACAGGTGTCTGCACTCCTCAGCCCAATAACCATAAGCCCCCTGGAGAGTATAGAGGTGGGGGAAGCCTGGGACAGAGACCCAGCCCCACATTTATTATACAGAGAGTTTCATTGGTCAATCTGCTTGAAGTTCCTTGAGCCTCTATTTTGCCTCATCTGTGAACATGAATTAAATTACCTGCCCAGTCAACCTCACAGGCTGATGAAAGATCACAGGAGAGCTAGTACATAACAGGGCTCTGTAAATTGTGAATTGCTCTTCTAACATATGGTGTTATGATTACCCACTCCATTCAGAAAGAAGCAGAACTGGGCGTGGGGAGAAGTGACTCAGGCAGCTCAAGTCAGGAGTGAGGGCTGAAGAGCTAGTCAGGAACTGAAAATAGAATCGTCTTCAGAGCTCAGGGACCAGTCTCCTCAGTGACTGTCAGGCAGAGTCTCCAGGCTACTGGTGTGGCATGTGGAGCTGATGCCTGAAGCCTGAGGTGGCCACATGCCCTGCCAGGTTGGTTCAGGTCAGTGGCCCTCAGCTCACAAGCATCAAGTGGAGGGTGGTAACTGCTCGTTTGAATTCAAAAAACTCTCTCTCTCTCTCCAGGAGCTGCCTGCTTGCTGCCAAGGACTGCCCTTGGCATCTTGCCTGCATTCCCTACTGGCAAAATTAGCCCTCAGATGAAACCGACAAAGCACATTAGCCCAGGAGACCAGAAGCCCTGCCTGCATGCTCCAAGCCCAAAAGAAGGAAGCCAGCTCCTGCCCCTCATGCATCACCCATGCTCTAGCCCCTCCATTCCAAGGCAAGTGACAGAGCCAGGTACCCACAGGACTGAAGAACTGCTGAGGGATAGGGTCTGGTGGAGACTCGTCTGCTTGGGTGTAACTAGGCAGATATCGGCTGTATCACAAACAAACACTCCTCCAAGGCATTCTTGTTGCTTGCTCAGGCCAAGGAAAGCAAGGTAATAACTCAAGGAACAGTGACCTCACCAGGAAAGCAGGCTTTGCAGTCTCATACCCAAGTCCCACATCCCCAAATAACCCAGGAGAAGTCATGTGTCATGAAAAAAAAAAAAAAAAAAAATCCCCAGGAAGCACTTCCCTGCAGGAGGAGCAGGTGCCAAAGTAGAAGCAGACTGGTAGCAGGCACAGAGCTCCCTACCCCCTGCAGTCTAGAAAGAACACCCTCCCAGGAGTGAGGGATAGGAGGTGGAGGGGCTTTCAGCCTCAGGGATCTGCCCTCTGCCACCACATAAAGAAACCAGAACAAAAGCAGAACTGTTTGTTATCTGGGCTCTCCAGGGCCTGACCAGGCTCTCGTTCCAGCAGACTGCCTCATAGCCGCTGGGCGTTGGGTGCTGCCACAGAACCACATTTCCCCATCTGCTCTTGTTCTTCCTCAGGATGTGGTGGAAGCTGGAGATTAGGAAGGAAGTAGGAAGTAGGGAGGAGAACAGATGCCTGAATGTTCTGCCTATTTATTCCTTGTCTCTCTAGCCCAAGAAGCAGGAGGGTAGAAAGCCATCCCCAGGCTCTGAATGGGTAGATTGACCCCCTTCCCCCCAGGCATCCAGGGCTGGGTGCCAGGGTCTGCCTGAACTCTCAGCTTAACCCTACATGTCTTCCTGGGCCCGACAGTTGGCATGTGACAGCCTGCTATACTTTAAGACGAATGTTAATAGGGACTAACATTAATTTTTTGCTGTGCTGGGCACCGTGCTAAGTGTCTCAAATGCACTAGCTCATAAAAACCTCTGAACAACACATGAGTTGGTTCTTCCATTGCCCTTACTGATGATTGGAAGGGTGGAAACTCCTTCAGTGTTCATGACCAGAACCACAGCTCAATTTCAGAGACAAAATATTGCCTGTGGCTCCAGGGAGGCCCTCAGCCAGCCCATTACTCAGCAGGTGAGCTGATTGCTCAGTTGTCTTCCCAGTGTCCAGGGTAACAGCACAAACATTGTGCAGCCGCACAGGTCAATGCCCTGGCCTCCCTCATGTAAAATCCCCTGTGGCATGTGTAGTGGGAGCGGGCAAGGCACAGGAAAAACAGGTAGGATTTTTGATGTGAGAACATTTCTCCAGCCTAGAAATGTTTCTAGTCTCCTTACTCTGCCTGCAATGCAATAAATAAAACCACAGGCCTAATTCCCACCCACATGCTTCTTTTAGGGCTGGGGACCTCCAGAAGAAGAGATCCTCCTCCAGCACAAAACCTGAATTTGTGACAAGGATTTCAGAAACACACTTTCCACCACAATTTAATGCTGAGTTTTGAAAAGTACACTTGCTTTCCCTGCAAAACAACAGAAAGCAAAAGTCATCCTAAGGAAACACAGAATTAACAGTACCTAACTTGGGCCCAGTACGGTTAGTGCACTCCTATAATTCCAGCAATTTAGGAAGCCGAGGTAAGAGGATCACAAGTTTGAGGCCAGCCTCAGCAACTTAGCAAGGCCCTAAGCAACTTAGCAACACCCTGCCTCTGGGTTCATTACCCAGTACTAAAAATTAAAATTAAAATTTTTTAAAAGTACCTAAGTTGGAACTATTGGGCAGGCAAGAAGAGGTTAGGAAATATGTTGTAGAAGAAGTGAGATAGAAATTAGTTTGTGGGAATTTGAGGTAACAGAAAATAAGAAAAAGAGAAAAGAGAAAAAGAGTAATTTCAGACAGGAGCAACTCACAATTCAGTAAACAGTGCTGGACACTGGGATTGCAAAATAAAATGCACTTGCTCTTGGACAGTGCACTGGTTTAATTTGTCAACATAAACAAATTACATAACCATATAGCCTGTGTTAGGCATTTGTATGTTGCTTAAAGAAAATAAAAGAGCAAGCATCTCACAGGAAGAGTCAGTGACACTTGAGCTGGGTATTGAAAGGTGAGCACTGTTTTGCCAAGAAAAGAAAGGACAGAGGCCCACAGCTTTTCCAAGAGAAGTAAGTTAGACAAGACCTGAAGGAAAGGTGCCAAAAAACTGGTTTGGGGAAGTTTCTCTACTGTGAGAGCAGGAAGCATTTCTAGGCAAGATGTTTGAACACTTTCGCAAGAGGTTTGGGGAATGGCAGCACAAGTCAGCTTGAACTCAAAGGGATATGAGCAGGAGAAGAAAAAGAGAGAATTAGAAAGAGAGAGGAGGAGGAGAAAGAATAGTTCTGTCTGTACTTTGCATATAGGCTCTCATCCCAGATTGCTTACCTATAAAATGGAGTCAAAACTTACTCCTCTGCAAAGTTAGGGTAAGAATATACATATGGCCGAGTTATCCAGAGTAGTCCAATTCATAGAAACAGAAAATAGAATGGTGGTTGCCAGGGGCTGGAGAAAAAGATAAATAGGGAATTGTTGTTCAACATGTGCAGACTTTCAGTTTTACAAGATGAAAAAGTTCTAGAGATTTGTTGCACAATGATATGAAAATACTTAACATCATTGAACTGTACCCCTAAAAACAGTTAATATGATATACCTTGTTATGCTTTTTTTTTAAAGAAAGAGAGAGATAGAGAGGGAGAGAGAGAGAATTTTTTAATATTTATTTTTTAGTTTTCGGCGGACACAACATCTTTGTTTGTACGTGGTGCTGAGGATCGAACCTGGGCCGCACGCATTCCAGGTGAGCGCGCTACCGCTTGAGCCACATCCCCAGCCCTATGCTTTTTTTTTTAACCAAAATTGTGTCTACTTCCTAGCAGATTTACACACTTGGTTTAGGAAAATAAAGGAATAGATAAATAAGTAGACAATTTAAAATAAGTCTGAACACCTTGTGCATAGATTACCTCTCTCCAGGCCAGCATCCCACCATATACTATTTCTTCATGGTCCAGTAGATGTCTGGGACCCAACAGAGAGCAACACACTGGCTGCTTCAGTAGATGTTGAAATCAGGATTGGATATTTGTGGAAATATCTTTTTTTAACGTATTTTAGTAAACATTTATTTTTTTAGAAGTAGTTGGATACAATACCTTTATTTTATTTTATTTTTTTATATGTTGTGCTGAGGATCGAACCCAGGGCCTCACTCATGCTAGACAAGCACTCTACTGCTGAGCCACAATCCCAGCCCAAGGAAATATCTTATTATTTTTACCAAATTGTAGTTCCTTAGAGGCCAGGACTGTGCTGCATTTTGCTGTGAGCAAGAGCATATAGGGGTCTCTCAATAAGTATTTGCTAGATATATGAAAGAAAAGTAGCAAGAGAAGGTGACGTAATTTTATATTCAGAAATGCATAAACACTATACACCAAAACATTTATAGAGATTATCTTTGAAAGTGGGATTATGTGAGATTTTTTTTGTTATTTTTATAGCAGGGATTTCTTTATTTCTTATAATAAATGTGTATTATAATAAGATAAAAACAAGCGAGGAGTATTTTGTTCTAACTTGTTTGTTGTGTTTGAATATCCAGAGCTGGTAGTCACTGAGAGGCTGAGACTGGAATTTAAGCTCATTCCTTTACTGATCATACCTGTAGAAAAATCAGGCCCCTGGGGAAGACCTGGACTACAGTAACTTGTCTCTCCGAGTCCAAGGGATAGTAGGTTCTCGTGTCAAAGAATCATCTTGTCAGTCCTACGTCCTGCAATGTAGAAGAAGGCCCAGTACCCAGGAAGGGGTTACCAGCAGGCCATGAGGCAGCAGGAATTCTACCCAAAGGCCAGAGTGGTACCTATGCTGGTAACAACAGAAGAGTCTTCCAGACAACTATGTTGGGTGGGCCAGAGAAGTGAGGCCCATGTCCACTCAGGGAGCTTCCCAAAGCCATGGTTACCCTGCTTTTACAAAGTACACCAGAGTTTTGCACAAAACACAGCTCAATCTTGGGCAAATTCAGCATCCACTGTGGAACTAAAGGGTACTAAGACCCTCCAGCACAAATGACCTCTTACTGTATGGGGCAAGAAGGCCTCACATCCCCACTGCCAGAAGGATCCAAGGGTAACAGCACATTAACTCATCAGCACATCAGCAAAAACAAAGTCTCAAGGGATTGAGAGGCAGGCCTTGTGTATTTTTTTTCAACTTTTCAATTTAATTTTAATTTTTTTTTTCTTTACAAATTTAACAAAATTTGGGCTGGGGTTGTGGCTCAGTGGTAGAGCAGTTGCCTAACATGTGTGAGGCACTGGGTTTAATTCTCAGCACCACATATAACTAAATGAATTAAATAAAGGTTCATCAACATCTAAAAAAAATTTTTTAAATAAAGTAAAAATTCAACAAAATCACTTAATTGTGATAGATGCACTCATGCAATTTCAAGTGACTATAAAAATGAGATTATTGCTTAATGTTTTTGGCAAAAACTGAATGTCAGACAGTAATCTAGGCACACAATTTTGCATTTTAGCCACCCATTATTCTGACATAGAACAACCATGGCTTCGTTCTACCTAGGAGACCAAAACTGCTTTCTTCATCCTGGTACTTCAATGACCAAAGCACTGTTGCCTATCCTCCCCTGTCCACGCAGGATTCTGGACTTCCTTTCTGGGATTGGCCAGTCCCACCTCTCATTGGATGGGGAGCTTCCCTTGCACTGAGTGTCTCGGTTCTCCAAGGCCCAACCTGAAGTTTCCTTCTTGGTACTCCAGTCAATGAGGGCTACTCTTCCCTTTCTGAATACCATCATGGCCCCGCATTTTCCTCAGATCCCCTTTCTCTCTGTATATGAGTTCTCTGGGGTCCCAGAGCATGAAGCTCTCCCTGGGATTTTCATCCCACCATCTCCCATTCGGTCACAAGCTACAGGACTTGTGTATTTTTTTTTTTAATTTATTTTTTAGTTGTAGTTGGACACAATACCTTTATCTCACTTATTTATTTTTATGTGGTGCTGAGGATGGAACTCAGGGTCTCGCACAGGCGAGGCGAGCACTCTACTGCTGAGCCACAATCCCAGCCCCAGGCCTTGTGTATTTTGATACAAGGTAGAAATTGAACAGTATCGACAATAGTTTTTCTCAAACATGAGTGATACACAGACTTCTTGGATAGAAAGAAAATCACTTGTTTTCCCATTACTGACTCAATTTATTTAATATGTGCAGATTATAGTTAGGTAGAAAAAAAAAACAAGCTTATAAAAATAAGGACAAAACTTCAACAACAACAAAATCCAAATTACATGATGACTTAAACGTAACAGCTTGAATTGTTTTGCAGAATCTAACCCACTGTACACAAAGCTAGCTAGTGAGAGAAATGCAAGCATACAGTCCACCCCACCACCCACCCCCAGTTCTATTTAAGTACCAGGAAGCCTCTTTGTACCAGGCACTGTCTCATCACATGAACTTCTCTGGGCTCCAACTCATTATTCACTTATGTCCTCCTCCATTCTTTTCCTATTAGCCTGGAACAATTAGAGGAATTCTCACCTACTTGACACCTATGCCAGTGTAAGTAGAGACACAATCCAGGATCTGAAAGAAATGGCTGTTACTTCAGTAACAAGATGATTTTATTATCTGGATAATCCAGAACCAAGTTTAAGGAATCCCAATATTTAGTTGTTCAAATTCTCTTTTGCTTTTCTAGATATAAATTCTAATATCTTCCTGTTTGAGATTTTGTTTCCAGATAGCTACAATTTATTTTAAAATTTCCAATACTAAAATTTTTTGGCTCTTCACTCATTGAACAATTTAATGAAACACTTGCAAATGATTTTCATCTAAATGCAGCCAGATAATTTGTTGACAACAAAAAGGCCCTCAAATTTATATCCATTGCTTCACTTCTGTATGTATACAAGGAAACTTGGCAGAGAAAGTGAAGGAAATTAATTTAGAAGAAATAACATTTGATCTAAATGAAAAGGCATGTTATACTGAGTGATATGTAAATATTCCTCCTGCACCTGTTAGCAGGAAGGAAGTTTTTACTGCTCTTCCTGGCTCTCAGAGGTTGGTAAAGGGGAACCGGTTTATTCAAAGCTAGTCATGACCAAGATAGAGGAGACCTTTTCTGTCTCAAATGTCTATCTTTAGAGGGCTCAGGGGTATAATAGGACAAAAGGCAGAAGGTATACATAAGTAGGTTTAGCCACACTGTGCTAGTAAAAAATGTATATATCACTTTCAGGTTTTGGGAGGTTTTGGAAATTCAGATGCAGAAAAGCAATTATCAGGAAGCTGGGAAGCAACTTTTAATTTCAAGGAGGCCCTGTTACACAGCTGACCATTTTTCTGCTCAGTTTCCCCCCAAAATACAATGAATTTTTGAAGTAGAAGCCAATGGGTGCCTTCTGCATCTCCTGAATAATATGTTGCCAACCCCGCTCTATTGTGGGTAATAAATGTTGACAAAACTTTCTGCAATATATGTATTAATTATGGATTATCCTGAGACACAGAAATCTGATACCTAATTTTTCTTTTCCAAACCCAGAACCTCAAACATCCTAAGTAAGCACTCTACCTCTAAGCTATACCCCAACTTTTAATTTGTCATTAAACACAAATTTTGTCATTAAACATATTTTTAATTGATCAGTGGCAGAATTTTTTAATTGATCAGTGGCAGAATTTTTTAATTGATCAGTGGCAGAAAAATTTATTGCAAAATTTAAAAAGCATTGTTAAGTGTATTCGTTTCCCATTACTGTTATAACTAATCACCACAAAGTTAGTGACTTAAAGCTACATGAGATTATTATCTTATAGCTTTGGAGGTCAGAAAGCTAAAATCAGTCTTACTGGACTAAATTCAAAGTATTAGCCAACCTGGTTCCTCTGGGTTCCTCTTGAAGACTTTGAGGGAAGCATATTTCTTTGACTTGTTCATACTCCAAAGTCCAGTTGCATTCCTTGGCTCATATCATCCCACCCTCTTTCTTTGATTGCCGCCTCCACTACTAACTCCACTCCTGTCTCGCTCATAAAAGGGCCCTTATGTTTATGATTCAGATTTGAAAAGTTCTCTAAAGTTTCTTTCATATGTTGAGGGCTTGGTCCCCAATGCAGCAATGTTCAGAGGTGGGGCTTTAGGAAATGGGAGTGGATCAGAGGGCTCTAACTTTGTCAGCAGATTAATTCCTTTATGGGTTCATAATTTGAATAGACTATTGGGAAAAGGTGGAAACTAGGAGATGAGACCTAGTTGAAGGAATTGAGTCCTTTTGTTATATAAAAAGTCCCTTGGGGACTGTATCTTGTCCTCCGCCTCTGCCCCATCCCCTTCCCTGACACCTTGAGGTAAGCAGCTGTGCTCCGTCATGCCTGTATGTCATGTTGTTTTGACTCACTTCAAGAAGACCTGGGAGTGAAACCTCTGAAACTGTGAGCCAAAATAAGTCTTTCTTCCTTCAATTTATTTTTATCTGGTATTTCATCACGGTGATGGAAAGCTAATACAAACCTTGATTGCATCAAGCCATGTGGATAAATCAGAATAATCTCAAGATACTTAAATTAGTCACATTAGCAATTTTTTATTTTTTATTTTTCCATGTGAAGTAAGATATTCACAGGTTCCTGGGATTTGGGGACATGGATATCTTTGGACACTGGAGGAGACAGGAGGGGGATTTATTCATCCTACTACATTAAGAAATATAAAAACTAAATGTAGAATTATACAATACAATAAATGATATAAAAATGCAGCAAGATCTTTCCAACTACTCCCTATATTCCTTAAAGTATAACTGCTTAGCCTGTATTTTCAAAACACATCTACCCTGGATTTTCTCTATATTTTACATTGACTGGTAGCCTGACATGTCATAGGCCAAAACATGGATCACTGCACACCTAGCTGTTATACCCAGTTGCTGTCAGCAATCAACAGCTAGTACAGCAGCATCAACTATCACTACCTAGGCCAGAGAAAATCAGATGTCTCTACTGCTCATGTCCAGGAGCATTTCACTTTGTTAGCAAACAGCCTGAATGCTGTCCTTGAAAATGGAGCACCAGCTCTGCTGCGTCTGGAAAACTTGAAGAGATGAGACACGTACACCTGGCTGCCTTTCAGATGTAACCAGGTGATGAAGGAAGAACTCTGTCCACCACACTGTGTCTCACCTGCTACTTGCCAGGAGCAGAAACTGGAAGTAGAAGTCTACCAGACCTACCCCTGCTTCTTTGTACCAGAAATAATAATACCTCCTTTAAGTAAGTCTGGGACAAATGTTAATCCAGGCAGGGTGCCAGAATAAATTAGCAGGGACCATCCATAGCAAACCAGAACCTATAGTTTCACCCAAATAAGTGAAACAGATTTTAACATTTCCTTTAAATTAGAGTGCCAAGATTTAGCAAAGCCATGACTAATAACAATTACGATATAATTTAACCAGAACCTATAGTTTCACCCAAATAAGTGAAACAGATTTTAACATTTCCTTTAAATTAGAGTGCCAAGATTTAGCAAAGCCATGACTAATAACAATTACAATGTAATTTGACCCATATTCAGTTGCTCTAAATTATGTATCACTTTCTTCATAATTAGAAATTAATAATATCTTATTTTAAAGGAGACATGTTTTTAGAAAAATATGAAGAGGTTGAATTGTAGAATAATTTAACATCTCTGTTTTTCATCAATTAAGCCTAAATAAGAGAGCTCCTACTTTGGCAACTGCCCAAACTGCAATAATGCTGGGCATGGTGGTGCATGCCTATAATCCCAGAGACTCAGGAGGATTGCAGGTGAAAGGCTAGCCTCCACAACTTAATGAGACTCTCAGTAACTTGGCAAGACTTTGTCTCAAATTAAAAAATAAAGAAGGATTAGAAATGTAACTCTGAGGTAAAGTGCCTCCATGTTTAATTCCCAGTTAATAACTTGGTGCAGTAACTACACCAAGCAACAGCATGACAGTTCAAAATCTGTTAAGTAATAACAAATGGTAACTCCTCCCACCCCTTTTTTTTTTAACCATCTCCCTAGGTCAGTGGCAGAAAAATTTATTGCAAAATTTAAAAAGCATTGTTAAGTGTATTTGTTTCCCATTACTGTTATAACTAATCACCACAAAGTTAGTGACTTAAAACTACATGAGATTATTATCTTATAGCTTTGGAGGTCAGAAAGCTAAAATCAGTCTTACTGGACTAAATTCAAAGTGTTAGCCAACCTGGCTGCAAAGAACATTGTCTCCCTAGCTTTCTCTTTCCTGGATTCTTGGCTGGGTTTTCTTTCTACTCACATGTTGTAACTGTAGATGTCCCTTGAAATGGAGGTCCCAGCTCTTTATTTCTCTTGCTTCATAATTACCTTCTGGGAGAATTTACTCTTGTAGCATTACCTACCATCCATCTGACTAAAGTTATATCTTTCTTGAGACCCACGCAAATTCCAGAACTGAGCATTTTTTTCCTTTGAATTTCAACTCACGTCTGTCTCCCATCTCATTGATATTTCCTTCCTGTGATTTCTAATAGCATTTGTAACCTATAACAAACAACTTAAAATTCATTTTTATATATCCCTAAATTCTTCCCTACACATTTCATCTATGTACATTTATTCCCTCTCTAACCACAGTGAAAACTCTTCCAGCCAAGAAGTGAGGTCATTCATTCATTCATTCATTCATTCAACAAATATTTATGGAGAGCCTACTCTGTAAATGCTGATCTATATACATGGTAATCAAAACAAAAATCTCTAACTTCATGGAGCTTATATCTTAGTGGAGTCTGGTGGAAAGGTGAGGATTGAAAGAAAGTAGGTCAAAAAATTAACAAATAAGTAAATTGTAAATAGTCTATAATTAAGTGTTAAGTATTCAACAACCTCATGTGGCCAGTAGCTATTGAACTGAACAATACAGGTTGAGTGTCTTCATTTCCTGGAGTTTGTTTAATTTAATCTGGAAAAGTGTCAGCAACAAATCAAGCTGCCATATTAGTATTCATTTTCTCAGATGCAAAGTAGCGTGTGAATCCACATTCACTACATCCCATCCTGCATGTAGTGGGAGTAGGTGAGGGTCATGGGTTGGTTTGCTTTTTGTTATATAAAAAGCAGACGACAGGGGCTGAGTTTGTAGCTCGGTGGTGAAGCACTTGCCTAGTACGTGTAAAGCACTGGGTTCGATCCTCAGCACCACATAAAAATAAATAAGGGTACTTTGTCCATCTACAACTAAAATATATATAAAGCAGACAACAGGGTGAGCACATTAGCAAATTCAGGTGCACAGGCAGCTCTCAGGGCCTCAAGGCTGTGCTCTTAAAAAAGATTCAGGAAAACAAATTGTCCTGCAGACTCTGAAGGGCCATTACAAAAGAGAAGTTCCAAAGACGTTTAGGAGGTGATGTCACCGGATGAATAGTCTCATGGCTGCCAACTCTCTGGTATAACCAAACCCCATGTGCTCCCCTGAAGTTTGCTGCCACCGTTTATAGGAGACTTTGCTTCCTATGTTACTCTCTGTTCTGTATTAGTCTTATAATTTATTTCTTTTTAATGAAATGTATATATATGTCCAATATTTGAATGAAAAAAAAGGCAGCCTATCACACAGATATATATTTGTACTTGGAGAGAATCTCTCTGGAGGGATATTTTAGAAACTGGCAATGATCATTGCCTCAGGGTGGAATCTTGGGGACTGGGGAGCAGGAGTGGGGAGAACCACACTCTTCACAATATATGCTTCTGAATTCTGTATTTTTTTTTTTACCAAATGCATCTTAATTTTTATCTTGCTTTTAAATTTATATTTTAGTTTTTATATATTTACAGAAAAAAATGGGCAGAGTACAGAGAGCTCCCATATATTCCTTCACCCTTCCAATTTTACTATTAACATCTTATATTAGTGGGGTATATTTGTTATGATGGATGACTAAATATTGGTGCACCATTAATGAATGATCACAATTTACATTAGGGCTGTTCTCGGCATTGTGTATGCTGCGGGTTTTGACAAATGTGTAATGATATGTATCCACTATTATCATATCAGACATATCTGATGTATATAATATCATATATTATCATATCTCTGCCCTAAGTACCTTCAATGCTCTCCTATTTATTCTTTCCTGCCACCCCCAAATACCTGTCAACAACTCTCCTTTGTATTGGCTCTAGTTTTTCCTTTGATTTTTTTCTTTTAACTATGTATCTCTTCACTTATTTTTTTAAAAAATTTAACTTAAAAATATATATATATATACATGTGGTATATACACACACATTGAAGATTGAACCCAGGGGTTCTCAACCACTGAGCCATATCCCAGCCCTTTTTTATACTTTATTTAGAGATAGGGTCTCAGTGAGTTGCTAAGTTGCTGAGGCTGGCTTTGAACTTGTGATTCTCCTGCCTCAGCTTCCTAAACCATTGGGATTACAGTCATGTTCCACCACACCCACCTAAAAATATTTTTGAAATGTCTATTCAAACTAAGTTAGCTTCTAAGGGCACCACCTCCAACCCATATCATAAAGGAATTTAGCAATACCAACTAACGCTGATGTAAAATATGTTAAGATAATTATTAGAAATATGGTTAAGCCTTTTCTGGACAGCTTGTTGCTGAGGACAGCCTATTGTTATCTCAGATATTTCCCCTTTCCATCTTCCCTTGCCCCTTCTGGTGTCGGAAAACTAATTCAACAGACACAATCAAGAAACTTAGGGCTTGGGGATGTGGCTCGCCTGGCATGCGTGTGGCCCGGGTTCGATCCTCAGCACCACATACAAAGATGTTGTGTCCGCCCATAATTAAAAGATAAATATTATCGCTTCTCGGCCTTTTGGCTAAGATCAAATGTGAAGAAACTTAGAAAAAACTGAGGTATTTCCAAATTTGTCATTAACCAAAAGTCACAGAATCTGGGTGTTGTAATTTAAAAAGGGAAATCAGAGGATGTGAGATGTAGAACTCTCAAGACTCTAGTGGATTCCTAAAAAAGAAGTAAAATTTCCCAAGGATGACAATATGCTTCCTGAGGACACATGTGAGGGAAACTCACGACCACCATATTGTTACTTGTGGTTTTCCATCAGCTGCTGGTTTACATATTCCTGACCACCACCATCCCGCCATCTCTACCTCAGAGGCCTTCTGAAGCATCACTGTGGAGGTGAGTACTGGGAACGGAATGAGCTCCTTACATCCTGTGCCCTGCAGTTGGGACCAGTGAAGCTCTTCGTTTGGTAACAAAATCATCTAAAAATTTTAGAGTTATGTAAGGTTTTTAAGCTTTATCTTAGGCTTCTTTTAAAGTTTGTATCAATGTGCTTGTGCAAAACAATGGTGCAAAATACCATATTCCCTCCCAGACTTTAGCTCCTGCTCCAAAGATAGAAAACAGACAGGCACAGGTAGAAAGATCATTGGAGCTTCCAAGCAGTGTGAGGCAGAAGGCACCCAACCTCCAGAGAGGCTGTGCCCCTACCAAGCACACACCTGGGTTTCCCTGAATTAATGCTCTCCACCACAACAGAGCAGGTTCATGCATTTCACTTTACCTGTAGAGACCATCAGAATTTCTGAATTATCAAAATTAAAGTTAGAAGGACGGGCAAAGTGGTGCATGCTTGAAATCCCAGCAGCTTGGGTGGCAGAGGCAGGAGGATCACAAGTTCAAAGCCAGCCTCAGCAATTTAGCAAGGCACTAAGCAACTCAGTGAGATCCTGTCTCTATAAAATAAAAAATAGGGCTAGGGATGTGGCTCAGTGGTTGAATGCCCCTGAGTTCAATCCCTGATGCCCCCACCCCCCCCCCCAAGAAAAAAGAATCAATGTTAGATATCAATACCACAGTTATCTAAATCAATCTTCTTGTTTGCTCTGAATCATAAGCTATGATTTAAAATCCTAGTGCTGTAAACAACACAGGAATGACAGCTTACATCTATTGTCTTCAGTTTTCCTGCCAAAACAAATCATGTTGAACCACCTCCAGCCCTGAAGCCATTGCAGCAATCAACAAATGCCAAATGTGGGTCTGGGATCTTCTGAAAGCAGGGAATGGGGACTGGGTGTGGTGACCAGAGCAGGCAGACCAGCTCTAGTAAAACACCTTTTTGTGGTTGTTGTTGTAGATGGACACATACTTTATTTATTCGTTCATTCATTTTTATGTGGTGCTGAGGATCAGACCCAGTGCCTCACATGTGCCAGGCGAGTGCTTCTACCTTTGAGTCAGCCCCAATATAGTACCTTTTATTGGCAAGTTTTACAGGGTTAAGAAAAGCAGCTGACTGGGAATGGAGCCACCATTTGACCCAGCTATTCCCCTTCTTGGTCTATTCCCTAAAGACCTAAAAAGAGCATGCTACAGGGACACTGCTACATCGATGTTCATAGCAGCTCAATTCACAATAGCAAGACTGTGGAACCAACCCAGATGCCCTTCAATAGACGAATGGATTAAAAAAAAATGTGGCATTTATACACAATGGAGTATTACTCTGCATTAAAAAATGACAAAATCATAGAATTTGCAGGGAAATGGATGGCACTAGAGCAGATTATGCTAAGTGAAGCTAGCCAATCCCTAAAAAAAACAAATGCCAAATGTCTTCTTTGATATAAGGAGAGTAACTAAGAACAGAGTAGGGACGAAGAGCATGAGAAGAAGATTAACATTAAACAGAGATGAGAGGTGGGAGGGAAAGGGAGAGAAAAGGGAAATTGCATGGAAATGGAAGGAGACCCTCAGGGTTATACAAAAGAACATACAAGAGGAAATGAGGGGAAAGGGAAAAATAATACAAGGGGGAGAAATGAAGGTCAGTAGAGGGGGTAGAGAGAGAAGAGGGGAGGGGAGGGGAGGGGAGGGGAGGGGAGATAGTAGAGGATAGGAAAGGTAGCAGAACACGACAGTCACTAGTATGGCAATATGTAAATCAATGGATGTGTAATTGATGTGATTCTGCAATCTGTATATGAGATAAAAATGGGAGTTCATAACCCACTTGAAGCAAAGTGTGGAATATGATATGTCAAGAAATTTGTAATGTTTTGAACAACCCACAATAAAAAATTAAAAAAGAAAAAAAAAGAACTATGTAATGTTTTGAACAACCAACAATAAAAAAAAAATAAAAGAAAAAGAAAACAAAACCCTGGAAAAAAAAAAAAAGAAAAAGAAAAGCAGCTGAGTCATCCCAAAGTCTAAATCTTCACAGGAATCTCCTGATGAGTTCACATAAATGCATATTCCTGGGTTTCACGCCCAGCAATTATGATAGGTTAGGGTGGGAAAACATAAAAATTAAAATAAAAAAAAAACAGCAATAACAAATATCCAGGGGATTCAGATGATAGTGGCCCAATTATTCCGGTATGCTGATTTAGGATAATAAATAAATAAAAGACTTTCACTCTTTCCTTTTACTCTCACTTCATTTCCCCACAGTCCATGTTTTTCAGAAGAAGAAACAGAATCCCAAAAGGCACCCTTATTTAAGTATTCAGATACATCATTGAATATTTACTTGTAATTTATAGCCTACCCATTTCTAGAATTGCTTACGCACTTCCATGCTTGAGCAGGATTGCCAAAAGAGATGAACGTTAGGGAAGACTAGATCTGGGGCCTCACATTTAGCGAACACGTGAGTGGCTGCTATGGGCTCAGCGTTTGTTTTCACAAATACTCTCAGGTCATCCTCCCAGCAACCACATTCTCTAAATGAGAAATCAAAGGCTCAGAAAGGTTCAATAAGTTCCTCAAGGTCACAGAGATACTAAGTGTGTTTGTGTCCACTCTGATCCCAGATTGGCCTCTTACCCAACAGCTGCAGTGCATCTCAAACACTAGGCAAGTAAGCATGAAATCACTTATCTTTAGATGTCATTAAAGAAGAAAAAACAAAAAGCTTTTGAAATTGTTTTTCACTTGATGGCTGCATAAGCATGACCAGCAATAACCCCTCTTGAAAAAGGAAATAATTTGGCTACTTGTGGTTTAGAAATGTTGTCCCACCCTCAATGTCATACCTACCAAGTCAGTGAGCTCCTTACTTACTGTAGCCTCCGGTTGAGTCATATCAGTGTACAGGGACAGGAAAAAGGGGAAATTCCACTAACTATCTGAAGTCTTGACTCAGGAATGAGTGACTCAGATGCCACTAACAGCCTCCATGCCTAGCCTATCATCCTTATTAAGAAGACTCATGCAGTCAGCACATGCTTAGAAGAATTTAGGCTTTCAGAGCTCCAACTTTTAGCTGATGGCTAAATCCTGGGCCCCAAACCTACAGAAGGTCATGAAGCAAGTGATTTAACTACCCTGGTCTTTGATGTTTTCATGTATATGATGAATGTAATAACTAACCTACTGCATGGAGAAGTTGTAAAGCATAAATAAGATAGGGAGGTGATGATTGGCACACAGTGAGTGCTGGATTGATGCAAATTCCTTCTGGATTGTCAGAAGGAAGGAAAATATGTTGTAATGAATAATGGATGGTTAAAGTACTTCCCTGTTGACTTCATTCTTTGTGATTTGAGTGCCCACTGGATGCTGAAGAAAAAGGAAGAAGGCAGTTAAGATCTTGGTAGAGCTCTAGCTGGGATGTAGTGTGAGAAATGCAGAAACACAGGGGTTGCAGAGGTAGAAGCCCCAGAGAGGGACTGACACACTCTTTCTGCCTGGGGCATCAGAAGGACTGGGGCAAACTGGGATTGTGCAGGAGCAGGAGCAAGAGGTGAACAAAAGAAGGTTTTAGCCAAAGCAACAAAAAACTGGGGAGGACAGACAGAGGATGTGCTACAAGATTGGAAAATGGTTAATTTAACAGCAGTAAAATGTATAGAGGAGAAGTGGAAGACAAGATTGAGAAGAGGGTAAGGACCCAGAATGTCATGCTAAGCATTTATTTGTGACTCTGGTTAGCAGTAGGGAGTCATAGGAAGCTCACAGGAAGAGTGGAGTGTTCTGATGAGATCTTGTAAAGAAAGCTTTCTGGATGACAGGCAGTTCTATGAATGAGAGATGATGGATAGTGCCAAAAGTTAGAAAATGAGCAAAAAGAAACAAGGATGAAAAAATAAGAATTAAAGGCTAATATCCTGGATACTCCATGGTTTCTCTAATTAGCATTTTAGTCATCACAGGGATTACAGGGAAAAGTCCCCAGAGGTGCATAATACTAAAATTTTATACATATGCTAAGCAGTCTGTCCTTTCCAGTGACACATCCCAAAGTGTGATTGGGAACCCACAGCATCCAAAAGGACATTTGGTCCAGTCAATTCAAAATGGCGCATCTTTTAGGTCTGAGGTCAGCTCCATCCCTCACCTTTCTTGTTCACCTTGCCTTCCTTTTCTGGACTCAGTTTTCTCTGAAGGGCACAGTCATGCCCAGAAATATAGTCTTAAATTATGCTTGCCCACTTGTTTATTCCTTAACTAATTTTACCAAACATTTACGAAGACCTATTCTCTCCTGGCAATATGAAGCTTATAAGAGAAATAAAAGGAGGAGATGACTTTGGTCTCATGGACATTACTTCTATTGTATGGCATACCTATAATAAAATGAAATCTGCTACAAGGGCTTCAAGCACAGGCTAAACAAGATATTATGAAAATTCAAAATGAGAAAGGTGATTTGAGAAACTTAGGTTCTGCCAACAATTAAAAAATTATCTATAAATCTTTGCTTCTTTAGGTGTGGTTCATGGAACCAGAGCAAAGGCACCACCTGGGAGCTTATCAGAAATACAGAATTAAAGCCTCTACCTAGACATATTGAATCAGGATCTGCATTTCAATAAGTTCTTTTAGCTGCGTGTATACCCATTCTAGCTTGAGAAGCACTGCTTTAGAGCCCCTGAGATACTAAAGTTTGCTTTAAATATGGTCTAAAAAAAGTAAGCAATAAGCAGATAGTGATCAAAACTAAACTCCCTGTATTTTAAGATTAGTCTAACCACAATATAATCTTTCAAAATTAGTACTTCTTTTCCTTAAATGCATCTTGTATTTCCAAGTCTTCCATTATTCCTCCTGAGAGGGATGCAGGCAGGTGTGTGGGACTGAAAGATGAAAAGAGAAGGGGAAAAAAAAATAGGCCCTCATTGGAAAGTAGACCAGACTGGCAAGCTACCAGCAGATTCAATTCAAGGAAATAAAGCCTGTGTGCTTTGAGGTGGTCAGGAGTCATTTGCTCTTAGATTTCCATTTCACCTGCTTTGCAGCTGTCCTGCTGTGTCACCACATCAGCACCGGTGAATGCAGTTTTGTGAATTTCATTTCACATGTCAATCAAGAAACATCTGAGCACCTACTAAGTGCATTGCATGAGCTATATGCTATCAGGTACATAAAGACATGGTCAAAGATGTACCTAAATAATTACAGGAACAGGTAGAAAGCAAGTAATATCAAAAGAGAAATGCAAACCAAACACTGAATGTTCAGCTAAGGAAAAGAAAATTCCTGGCTCAGGAGACCCAGGAAAGTTTCATGAATGAGGTAGCAGAAACAGTTGGGCCTTCCACAGATGAAGAGAATTTTAAGTGGTAGAGATGAGGCTAGAACATTTTTTAAAGGCTGGAGGAGTAACTCTGTGGCAGAGCACTTGCCTAGCATGTTCAAGGCCCAGGGTTTGATCCCAAACTCCACAAAAATAAATAAATATAGGTAGATAGGTAGATAGATTGATAGTATAAAGGGCCTCTAGCCCTGAAAAACAATACTGGTGAGGAGATGACAGGTTTTTCAGAGGAGATGAGAGAATCTGTTTGGTGTGTGAGAGAGAACAGTGGAAGGGAATGCTTGAGATTAGGTCTCAGGTAGTCCCAAATGTTTAAATGTGAGCAGCAGTGAGTCACCAAAGATTTTTAAGTTCAGGAATGACATGACCATATCTGGACTGTGGAGTTTTCTTATACCTACACAATGTATGCTTGGCTGGAAAGGGAGTAAGAGGAAGGGTAAGAATTATGAGACTCTTCCTAGAGCTTCCCTCAATTTCCAGTAGAAGACATAGTTATTATTCTCTTCCATAATGTCTTTCTAGCCCACTACCCATCCACCCCCACTTCCTACCAACTATACAATCAACAGACACTCAGCATCTGAAGTTGAGTCCAGCCCCCACTGAAGCCTTGTCTGAGGTTGGAAAGTAGCCTGAGCCTTGTTCCCAGGAAGACAGTTACTACGCAAGGGGTGCTGTGACAGTAAGTATCAAAGTCACACCGATTTATCAAAGTCGGGGGTTTTGTGATTACCATTGAGCATGCTGCATCATCCAAAAGGTGAGGAAAATCAGATTTTAAAAGAAAACCTCATTTGATAGTAATCTCCTTTCACCTGTGCTCATTTCTGGGTATTGTGGTTCTAAGAAACCTTCAGTCCTCTTTTCTGTGAATCTGATTCCCCTAATCCTGCTATTTCTTCTTTCTAACATTATTGTCAAGAACTTTGGAACTGGGTAGAACCACAGGACACTTCTCTCAACTCTGTTCATGGAGAAGATGAACATACCTGTCCAACTGCCGTCAGCAAAGCCTAGAATACAGCCGTTGTGAAAATATATCAAATATAAAGCTGGAGAAGGGTCCCTGGCATGCTCCCACCCTTGAAAGTGGGGGCTTCTATGTCACCCATGTCCACAAGGTGGTTATGTTTCCAGAAAGGGTCAGTTCTAGCCTCATCCTGGGGTGCAGGCCAGTTGATGAGAACCCTCACACAGGATGCCAGAGTGGATAGCACCTTTGACCACAGAACCAGGCAGCCTACCTACACAACCCAGCTGGACACACCCACCTGTGCTCTCACTCCATCTCAGTGTTCTGTTTTTACTTGTAAAAACAAAAATGCAACAGGATCTTAAACTGTTTAGAAGAGAATTTTAATTCAAGAAAATCTAACTTATCCTGCTTGGCCTAGACCAAAGTACAGAGACTGGTGTGAAATCATTTCCTCAAAAGGAACTAAGTGAGGCACGCTCAGTTGCTTCCCAGTGGAGGTGAGAAGGAGTTATTCTTTTTCTTTTGCAATCCCTGTGGAGAATCAGTGTGTGGAGGAGGTAAGGTCCTTCCTGAAGGAAGTATGCAGGGCTTATCTCCTTTCAAAAAGAGAAATAAGGACACCTCCTTCTCCAAATGGTGCCCACAGTTCTCCCCATGTCAAAATATCCTCTAAGGCTTTAACTGTCTTGTGCTTTGATTCAAGCTTATAAAGGAGAAAAGAGAATGCCTATTAAAGAAGGGGTCAAAGCATTTTCAAACATTAAAAGTCATTGGCAGATATTCCTTTTGACTTGGGCTTTCTCTAATCACCTACGCTAAGAGGTGAGGCAGAGCTTCCATTTTCAGAACGGTTTTGGTCAACCTGAGGGCAGAGCCTGGCTTTAGCTCTTCATCTATGAGAACAAGGCAGGGCTCACACCTGTGTCAGAAAACAATGAGGCCAGGATTGGGCTTCCCCAGGGTAAGACAAAGACAGATGAGAGGATTCTGTCACCAATCCAAACAAGCCTTCTGAGAGCACATAAGGCTGGACATTAGGAAAGTAGTCTTTTTCCTAACACTTACAAAGCAGTGTCCCAGGGCTCTGTACTCCTGACTATACAGTGGGATGGTTAGGTATGGCGCAGGCCTGGGGGCGTGGCTTGTCCTCCCTGACCTCACAGGTCTCAGAGCTGGGAGCTCATTAGAACCTCTCTGCCTTGGGTCAGGCAGGACCTGATGCCTAGCTCAGCAGCAATAAAGAGTGGGGACAGAAAGCAATTGAGTGGGTGCCAGGCACTCTTCCTTGGGAGCCAGCCCAGGATCACAACAGTCTGGTCACACTGAAAAAACCCCATTGGTGCATGCATCCCAAGGATCCTCTGGGAAACCACCCGAGTCACACACATACAGCTACTGTGACAGGTGCTAGGATAGAAAATGCAGGTGTTAGAACAGAACAGCAACATAGAATGTAAGGCTCAGAAGTTAACTCTTCTGCCCATAGCCAGTACAAGGCAGAGGGACCAAAACCAAGTCTCGAAGGCCAGGTTCTGTGCTTTTTTCTGTTAGGCAGCTTTTTCCATTATTCAGGGGCAGGGTAGAAAAGATTGTGTTCCCTTATCAAATGGCCATGGTTCACAGAGGTGGAATGAGCGAAGGGAGGGTTTACATGGAGTTTCCCAAGGCTCTATAATCCAGGGCACAGTTGAAGTCACGAATGCAAACAC
Source organism: Marmota flaviventris (assembly GCF_047511675.1). Classification (NCBI taxonomy): domain Eukaryota; kingdom Metazoa; phylum Chordata; class Mammalia; order Rodentia; family Sciuridae; genus Marmota; species Marmota flaviventris. Next base: position 70,000,341 of record NC_092512.1, read on the forward strand.
ACAGAGCTATGGCTCCAAAACACACACCGGGGCTGTGTAATCACTGGGCTCCTGGTAAAGTAAAGCAAGGCAAGGCAGCCTGGGGGTTGCCTCATTCTTGATGGGTGCCCAGTAGGCAGCGCCTGCTAGAGATTATCGTCCAGCACCTGGGCTTGTGTCTTCTGTGGGGGTGGAACCTGAATCCTCTGGGCCTGCCAGAAGGTAGGAAGGAAGCTTATCTCAGGTTCAGGCACAAGCTTTCCTAGCCTCACCTCAAGCTATCACAGCACCAGGCAGGGAGTCCTGGGGCCTCAGAGGATCCCAAGTGACAGCCACATCTGTGCCTGTGGGGGTCCTTCAAGGTCATGCACTTATTCAGTGAGCTGGATGTTTGCTTCTCCTTGGGGACATAGTATTTCTGAATAGTATCCAGCTTGGGCTTGGAGGGGTGGCAGAGGACAGGGTGCTTCAGCATGTGCTGCAGGGCCTGTGTGTTCTTCTGGATGCCTAAGGCAGGATGGTAAGACAGATGCAGCTTCTGACTCCTGCCTTCCCCAGCCTCACAGCAGCCATTGGTAAAAGGACTGGAGAGTCCCCAACATGAAAACTCTGCTCCCAGACCTCCCATGGCGATGAATTCCACAAACACAATTTTACTTTTTTGGAAGCCACATTAAAAAGAAAAAGAGAAAATAATTTTAACGTTTTTATTTAGCCCAGTGTATACAAACTATGATCATTTCAACATATAATCAATATGTGAGTTTTTTTTAACATTCTTTTTCATACTAAGTCTTGGAAATCTGGTGTGTATTCTATACTTAGCGTACATCCCAATTCAAATGAGCCACATTTCAAGGGACAAATAGCAATGTGTTGTTGCTGGTTATTGCACTGCATCTCTCAGAGTTAGAGAAGCAAAAAAAGAAAAAAAAAGTAGAAAAGATAATCTAAGGATACTAATCATCTGGGGGGAAATGCCTATCTATTATAGTAAAGTAAGTGGGGGGTGAGTGGCTAGTCCTCTAGGAAGAGGCCACTATAAGTACTGAAAGATCCATCATTGTCACCATCTTCATTACCATCTTTATTATTATCATTCTAACTAACACCACCATGATCTTCAAAGAGTTTATTCCATCTTTACGCTGACCCCATGGACTGGATATTAGTCTCTCTTGATTAGAAATAAAGAAACAGGGGCTGGGGTTGTGGCTCAGAGGTAGAGTGCTCACCTAGCATGTGCAAGGCCCTGGGTTCAATTCTCAGCACCACATAAAAATAAATAAAATAAAAATTTGTGTCCAACTACAACTAAAAATAAATAAATATTAAAAAAAAAAAAAGAAAGAAAGAAACAGAGTCAGTTGATTAACACTTGTCCAAGGTCAACCATGAAGGAGAAGTGAATGCAGGATTTGAGCCCAGGGCTCCTGACTCCTCACACTGTCTGTGTTATGTCAGGAGACAATCCCTGAAACTCCAAAAGTGTCTCTGTGGTGTCGTTCTATCTCATCCCACACAGATTTCACCCTTTCAGAAGATCAATGACACACTACCTAAAGGCAGATGGACATCTATGCATATCCTGGATGGTGTCTTAGGATTGCAGGGTTAGAGGGGAAGGCGAGAGCCAAGCAGACTGGCCATGGGCAAACATGTCAGAGGTAGCTTTTAGAGTTCCCTTCTCTTTGCCACATTCTCTCAGTAGAGACCCTCTGCTGTGCTTCCATCTTGGTCTGCATGTCCTCTTTCTCATACTGACTTCTCCCAGCTCTCATGCCCCAGAGAACTTTTGAGTATTACCTACCCATGATGCTCCCTGCATCCATGATGAAGTGTACTCATGCGTTAGACTCAGGCCACCACGTAGAGGTAATGGGGACCTTCTAAAGAGAACACCCAGACCTCAGGAGACCAAGTCAGTGGATCCCCAGTTTAGAAGACAGAGGGGGATTTTATACACTCTCTCCTTGAGTCTGCTGGGCCAGGACAGTAAAGTTCTAGAACTGAACACTGTGTTCAAATTCAAACAGAGCATTTACCACTCTGTCTAAACAGTGGTCAAGCTGCACGTGTTCTGCTGGATCCAGAGAAAGGGCCAGCCCAGAGGATAGAGGCCAGGGCATGCTGCTACAGGTAGGGCAGGGTTCTGCCGTGTTACCTGTCTCTCCTACACAGACCATAAATCCACACCTGGAAGAGCTCTACTCTCATCTTCCACTCGGGACAAGAACGCTGAGCCAAGATGTATTTGGGGAATTCTCTCTTTGGATCCTGGAGCCTCACTCCTCACTGAAATCCTGTCTGCACGTGCCCACCCGCTAGGCGCTCCTGGGGGCAGGCCCTGCAGAGAGCACAAATCCATAATCCATCCTCCCCGCCACCCCGACGCTCTTTTCATTCAAGTCCTCCGAACAATGGCCAGCCGGTGCTCACCCAAGTGCAAACATCGCTCTGGTCTCTGCCCTCAAAGGCCAGATGGAAACTCCCCCTCATTTGTTGGCCCAGATCTGACAGAGCAAATAAATGGCTTTTATCCTACAAGGAAAGAGCCCAGTTCCGAGTGGCAACCCCGCCCCTACGCACACACAAAGTCAAAAAGACATTTGTCCCAAGGGCCCGTCACGGAGAAAGTTCTTTTATTTATTTATTTTTCGGTTTCTCTTCCCGCCAAAATGTCTGCAGCAGCCGCAGCAGCCACAGCAGCAGGTCCACGGGGAACCTGCCATCTGACCTGCTGGTGCCGTCCCTAATTGCGCCCCATCTGGCGTCTGGCAAGCACAAAGCCCGGCGCCCGCCCGGCCGCGGTCTGGGCGCTCGATCCGCTCAGTCCGTTGTGCATTTGTGCAGCTCGGGCTGCGGCCCGCCCCGACGCGACACACTTTTGGCCGGCACTGGGCCAAGAGGCCACACGCGGCCGGCTCAGACCGCTGCGACTCTGCAGGGCGCTCTCGGGTCTCGGGGCACACAAAGGCTGTTGGCCCAGGGGGACCCCCCTCTGCGCTCCTGGGCTTTCACAGAAGATATCTTGTCAGCCAAAGGACTGACAGTTGATGTCCGTGGACTGGACTTCAGCCAGAGAAAGGCAATGTAGGAGCCCAGGACCCCATCCAGAGTTGCCAATATGTGCTACAGTGTGTATGGCTGTCAATCAGGGATTCAAGTCGTTGTGAACTCGATATATAAAAGTTGGACACAGAAGGAGACAGGAAAGGAAATCAAGAAGGGGAAAACAGGAGGAAAGGAGAAAAATCAAAAGGATCCCAGAGGTCATGTGAAGGAACGGATCCAGGCAGAAGAAAGGATTCTGTCAATGCCAAGAGGAAGAAGTCAGATATTAAGGGATGGACTGCAAATGAGCATTGGATTGGCCCGAGGAGATTTTATCAGAATGAGAGGGAAAGTGAGGAAGGAGAGTGTTGACAGCAAGAGCTGCAGAGAAGTGGGAGGTGTGGAGAGGGTGTGGGTCAAGAGAAGGTTGTGATTTCAAGATGGGGAAGAGCTCCACACTGTTTTAGATGATTGGAGTGATCAGAGAGCAAACCATCAGGTCTTGAGGGATGTTGGAGAGAGAAGACACTTCAAGGGTAACAAGGTTGGATAGATGAGAAAGGATAGGGTTCAGGTCCCAGGGAAGATGGCCCACAGAGTGAGACCCCAGCAGTCCATCCTCTGCTAAGGGAGAGAAAGCAGAGGAAGGGTGGGCATTATCTCTTAGTAGGTGGGGGAGGAGGTGAGGTATTTCTGGCTGGTTGTCACAATCTTGTCTAAAATATGGTACAAGTTGAGAATGAATGGGAATCCATGGTGAAGAAGGTGAGAGAGATCCCCCAGAGAGGGGAAGAGTTGCTCACCCAGATGCACAGGGTAAAATTGAGCCCCAGCTCCTTTAAGGGATTACTTGAGGTTTGTGGGCATCATGCATTTCACAGGTCAGTTGGCTTTCTTGTGTGCTTTCCTTTTGCAACAGGTGCTTCAGACTTGTCCAGGGTGATACGGAAAATGTCAGGGGGAGATCCCAGCAGAGCATTTTTTGGCATCAGAAGTTTGGGTCCTGATGTTCTTCAGCATCTTGCTGGAAATAGCTTCTCTCACCCCCTGCCTGAAGTCTATTCTGACTTTAAGACCTCATTTAGTGATCACACCCCAAATAAAACCAAGAAAAGTACTGCAACAAACATGAAGAATAATTATGCCTGTGAATCTGTTTCTAAAATTAGACCAGAAGTTTCTTGAGGGCTAGGAATGGGTTACCTTTATCTTTTGGATTTCTAGTACAGAATTTTAAAAATAGTAGGATCTTGCCTAAAATATGGCACAATAAATATGTGTTAAGGAAGAAAAGCAGGACAAAAGGAAGAAGGTAGGAAGGGAATAAATTTCTTTACTTTAGAATTGAGGAAATCTTGGCTGGGGTTGTAGCTCAGTGGCAGAGAGTTTGCCTAGCATGTGAGAGGCACTGGGTTCAAACCTTAACACCACACAAAATTAAGTAAATAAAATAGAGATAGTCTGTCAATCTACAACTAAAAATTAAAAAAAAAAGAATTGAGGAAAGAAATCAAAGCTACAGAACAGTAAATATGGCTGCTGATTCTAAATCCTACTTATAAAAACAGCCAAGAAACCAGGTGCAATGGCACACTTCTGTAATCTCAGCAGTTTGGGAGGCTGAGGAAGGAGGATCACAAGTTTGAGGGCAGCCTCAGCAACTTTGCAAGAGCTTGTCTCAAAATGAAAAATAAAAAGAGCTGAAGGTGTAGCTTAGTGATAGAGTGCCCCTGAGTTTGATTCCCAGTACCACAAAAATAAACAAATACAACCAAGAGTTTTGTATAACTATTTGCTTTATCAACAGACACATAATTAGAACTAGAGAGACTGTGCACATGATTGCTTTATGTTTCTTGTCCCAGGGTAATTATTATAGCACCATATTTCAAGCTTCAAACTATCCCCAATTTAGATGATAAATTATATGGTCACTTCAGTTACAGCTGCTCTCAAGTCAGCCGAGACCCTTTGTGTCACCCTTCACTGAAAATGTGGTTCCCATGGGCCTCCGTATGTGGATGGAATTGTCAGTGCACACCAACTCCTGAACTGATGTGGGGTGATTACAGGAGTCCAAGCATTCAGAATAATCTAGAAACTGAAAATTCAAAACCTTTCTATATTTTTCATGTTGTTTCATATCATATTCTCACTTTTAGCTATTCTACTATAGCCCTACAATATAATACATGAGTGTGAACCCAATTATATCCTTTTGCTCCTATTTTCTTTTGTTACAGTTTTGTTGGTTTTACGTGTGTGTGTGTGTGTCTCAAATAAAACAATTTCTTCCCCCTTTGCAGTGCTGGAGCCTTGCACATGCTAAGCAATTGTTCTGCCTGTGAGGTACATCCCGGACCCCCAAATAATTAATTTGTAACAGCTTTATTAAGATATATTTTATTACACACCATAAAATTCACCCATTTAATAATACAAGGGGGACAAACGAATGTCAGTAAAGGGGGCAGAGAGAGAAGAGGGGAGGGGAGGGGAGGGGAGGGGAGGGGAGGGGAGGGGGGATAGTAGAGGATAGGAAAGACAGCAGAATACAACAGACACTAGTATGGCAATATGTAAATCAATGGATGTGTAACTGATGTGATTCTGCAATCTGTATATGGGGTAAAAATGGGAGCTCATAACCCACTTGAATCAAATTGTGAAATATGATATATCAAGAACTATGTAATGTTTTGAACAGCCAACAATAAAAAAAAAAAAAAAAAAAGAAAAAAAAAAATTCACCCATTTAAATGTGTGACAACTTGAATCAAATGCATGAAATATGATATGTCAAGAGCTTTGTAATGTTTTGAACAACCAATAAAAAAAAATTGAAAAATAAAAAATAAATAAATAAATGTGTGACAAATTTTAATATTCAGAGTTGTGCAACAAACAGCACAGTAATTGAATTAATTTTATTTATAAAATGAAAATCATGTGTATCTTAAGCTTTTTATTTTAAAAATTATTTAATACACATAACCCCATTCACAAACATATACTTCTTAACTCTTTCTGTACCTCTCCTACCTCTTCCTCTCTCTTCTCTCAGTGCTTCGATTTTGTAATAACTTTTATGTGTCTCAGGAAATGACTTCAACCTCAAAAAAAAAAATGGGAATTACAAAATAATAAACATACTATTGAACATGATATTACTTTAGAAGATTTTTCTGGAACACACTCCATCTTATGTTTTCACTAAAAGGTGGGGGGACGATCATGAACGAGAAGATAGCTCTCTCCTTACAATGTAGGAGAAAGTCGATAGCTGACATCTGATGATTTAATTAATAGCCCAGAGACATTCTGCTTCCAGGGTTCCTCTCCTCACTATCACCCATTATACCTCCCCAGCAAGCTACCTGTGCTTTGTGGCTATAACTAAGTAGGCATCTGCCTTGTCATTTAAAGCCATTTTCTCTGGATTATAAGAGAAGAAAATCCATGCAGCTGCTTGTTTTCCTGTGGGCCTCTTTGGTCTTCACCGCAGATTGACATTCTGTACCAGGGTCCCAGTTTTAAAATTGCTGATCAACTTTTCTTTCATCACAGAACTTAATGAAACATCATCATGGCTACAATGCCCAATTTAACTGAAATTTATCTCTATCATGTTATGTATTTAATATCATATCATCAAGGACTTTGCTAACTAATGTAAGTGGAGTTTCTGATATTGATGTTCCAAGAAAGCTTAATGGTAACAAGGGCTAAATCTCATGTCTCACCAAGTTTCATGTCTTGGTTCACTGATCACAGAACATATTTAAGAACATCATTACAAGAAAGAACCTGGAAGAGAGTAAAAGTCGGAGATCTTTCTAGGACCCTCTAATAAAAAGCAATAGGAATGGATTTTCTCATCTAAGAAACTCAGAAGGAACACCCAAAATTTTAGATTTCATTTCATAATTTCAAAAATACTGGGGGTTTAGAGAAGAGATTGATTCAGAGTCTGGCCTATTTTGCTAAATGGAAACTATTCTCTGCTTTAAAAGAAAAGATTATTATTTTATTATTTAAACTCCACCCAAGTTAATTACATTTTGTATTACTTAAAAACTTATGCCCATCTACTTTCCTTGATGAGAGTATATCCTTACCCAAAACAGAACTGTCTTTACTATAAACAATTAAATTAGAAAAATATTTATTTATATTCAGTTTTTAATTTAAAAAAATAAAGAAAGGAAATTCCTACCACTTGTGAAGACATTTATAACCTGGAAAATAGTCTGCTAAGAAAAACAAGACAGAAACAGAAACAGTCCAGGGCAGGACTAAGGGAAGTGGGAAATGTAGGCCCAATAATTTAAAGTAGCAGATATGTAGAACAAATAAGTTCAAAGATCTTAAATATTAACACGAGGATTATAGCTAATGAAATTGTATTATGTTAGAGACTTTTGTTAAGTAAAGTTGTTCTTTTCACACACAAAAAAATTATGTGAGATCCTGGGTCTGTTAAATTTAACTACACTAATCATGTTACTATCTATATGTATCCCATACCATCATATTTAACTTCAAATAGACATATAAAGTTACTTTTTTAAAAAGAAAAACATTTGTTTCTAATTCTTTACCCAAATTGAAGGACTGATTAAAAAAAAAAACAAAAACACTGAATTCCAGAATTCAGGCAATAACTGTGGTATCAAAATGATCTAATGAAGGCTGGGGTTGTGGCTCAGTGGTAGAGTGCTTGCCTCCCATATGTGAGGCACTGGGTTAATTCTCAGCACCACATATAAATAAATGATTAAAATAAAGGTCCATTAACAACTAAAAAAAAATTTTTTTTAAATGATCTAATGAATTGTAGACATTCTCTCCTGTCCCCCTTTTACACCTTAATTTATATTATGACTTAGGGAAAGAATTTCCTATGTCATTCTTTCTATATCAGCAAACCTGAGAAAACATTCATCCTTAAAATCACAGCGTAAAAAGTTATAGTGAGAAAAATTGATTAAAGTATCCAAACTACAGAAATAAGATCAGAAATAAGATTAGAAGTGCTCAGAAACTGTACAAGTGGACATGCTATCATGGCCTAGACACCCCAAATTTACTTATGGCTCCTTGGTGCCATCGTATATATTTTTTTCCTTTGGAAAGTGAACAGTAAACCAAATATACAATGAATATAAACTACACTTATTACTTCAAATTGATTGTATGCATCAGAGGTCTATTAACTACCAGCTAGTCTACTGCTGTCTCTAGGTGATCAGCAAGACAAGCCCTGTGGTCTCTAAGAAGGGAGGAGGTAAAACATGACACAAAGAGCAGCCTTTAGAACCAAGTGGAGCTGGGCTGGGCACAACTTTCATAAGACTCAAAGAGATGGGTGTCTTTCACAAAGGCAGCCTTCTTTCATGTCTTCAAACACTTTTGGCTTAACTTTTCATTTTGACATAATTTCACCTAAGAGAAATATAATGAGTAGTACAAGAAATTTATGAACAGTCCTTTCATCCAGGTTCACCATTGCTAGCATTTTAGACATATTCATTTTGGCATCCTTTTTCCTTCTCCATACACACACACACACACACACACACACACACACACACACTCCTTCCTTGAACTATCCAACAGAGGTTTTCCTCTCTTGCTCTATGTTTGAGATCTGGAATCTCTCCTAAAGACCCATGTGTTGAAGGCTTGGTCCCCAATGCAATAATGTTCAAGGTGGGAATTTTGGGAAGTAAGGGCTCTAACTTCATTAGTGGATTAATCCATTGCTGAATCCATAACTTGATGGTATTATTAGGAGATCATGGAAACTTTAGGAGATGGGACCTGGTTGAAAGGAGTGGGTCCTTGGGGTATTCCCTTGGGGATTATATCTTTTCCCTGGTCCCTTCCTTTTTTAGTCTCTGCTTCCCAGTTGCCAGAAGTGAGCAGGTCTGTTCCACCACACATTCTCCACCATGATGTTCTGCCTTACCACAGACCCTCAGCAATAAAGCCAGCTGACCATGGACTAAAACTTCTGAAACCATGAACCAAAATAAATCTTTTCTCCTTTGTTTTTATCAGGTATTTTGTCACAGCAAGGGAAAGCTAACACACTCCTTCATCTCTAAACACTTCCTAGGACAAAGATGTTCATTCACTTAAGTAACCAGAATATATACAACTATCAAAATCATAAATTTAACATGGATACAATACCATGATCTAACCTATGAATTTTACTTAAGTGTTGTTAAGTATATGGACAGAATATGTTTCTCCAAAATCTGTATGTTGATGCCCTAACCTCCAGCATGGTGTATTTGGAGATAGGGGCTCTAGAATAGTAATTAAGAATAAATGAGTTTATGAGCACTGATCCAATAGAGCAGGTGTCCTTTTAAGAAGAGATGCCAGAGAGTTCTTCAGCTTCTGCCCAGCACACAAGAAATACCAAGTGAGGACACAGCAAGAAGATAACTGTTTATAAGCCAAGAAGACAACCCTTGCCAGAAATCAAAGTTGCCAGCACCTTCATCTTTCCAGCTCCAGAACTGTGAGAAATATATGTTGTTTAAGCCACCCAATCATGTATTCTGTTCAGGCAGCCCAAGCAGTCTAATACACTAATGGCCCCAATAATGTTTGTTTGTTTGTTTGTTTGTTTGTTTTCTTTTTTTTAGAGAGAGATAATTTTTTAATATTTATTTTTTAGTTTTCGGTGGACACAACATCTTTATTTTATTTTTATGTGGTGTTGAGGATCGAACCCAGCGCCCCGTGCATGCCAGGCAAGCATGTTACCGCTTGAGCCACATCCCCAGCCCCCAATAATGTTTTTAATAGCACTTTTTGTCTGCCAGCCCAGAATCCAATCCTCACCAAACTTTTAAAACATTCTATCCAAGGCCAAGTGTGGTGGAACACACCTGTAGACCCAGCTACTTGGGAGGCTGAGACAGGAGGTTTACAAATTCAAGATCAGCCTTGACGGCATTTGGGAGCTTGTACATCTCTCAGCATTTTCAAAGACTTATTTTTTAAAACTAGAGCATGAGTGTGAGTATAATACAAGTATGTATTTATTCACACCAAAAAAAAAAAAACAAGAAAGTTTGTCCTACCCATAAATGAGACAGTCCACTGAAGCCATTGGCCCCAAATTACAATGCAAGTAGCAGTAGTTACGATTTATTTCCATTCAATCCATCAACAAATACTCATTGTGTACCTCCTGTGGGAAGACCATGTGGGCAACTAAACCAGACCCTGATTCAAAATAAAAAATAAAAAAAAGATCTGGAGATGTAGTTCAGTGATAGAGCACTTGCCTAGCACTTGTAAGGCCCTGGGTCAACCCCCAATACTGAAATAAATAAATAAATAAATAAATGAATAAATAACGCTTTCTATATCCCTACCTTTGCTCACAGGAGCTACCATATGTTTTGGGTTAACTTTTCACATGTGTATGGCCATCTCCCTAAGGAAGCTTAGGCAATATGAATCTTCACTTTAGTCTCTGCTTCTGTGATTGCTACACATGGTCTGTACACAGGAGGAACCCAGTGAATATTTGTTGATTGACTGAATGAGAATAAGCTTTAAACCACTAGTTTCATTGCAATGTGGGGTAAATAGCCTCAGTGGACTGTCTCATCTGTTGTCGGGACAAAATCTCTTGTTCTTCAGTGGGAATAGTACCTATTTGTATTACATTCACATTTATGCTCTAGTTTGTAAAAATAATTCTTCGATAATGCTTAGAGGCATATATGTTACCAATTGCCTTCAGGATAAAAGTTCAATCTTCTACCAGGATTTTAAAGGTCCTGTAGCATCTTGGCCCCAGTGTGCCTTTCACAGTATTATTTTATAACCAAAGTGGATTACTTGTCCTTCTCTGAATATGTCAATTTTTTACTCTTCAGTCTTTAGTCATTCTTATTCTCTCCACCTAAAATGCAATTTCCTCCTTCTCCATTCATTAATCAAAATTAGACTTATGTTGGAGGACAATATTGAAGTAGGGCAACAATTCAATAGTTTTTTGTTGTTGTTGTTGCTTTTGTACCAGGGCTTGAACCCAGGGGTGCTTAGCCACTGAACCACATCCCCAGCACCCCCACTTTTTTTTTTTTTTTTTGAGACAGGTCCTTGATAAGTTTCTGAGGCTGGCTTTGAACTTGTGATCCTCCTATCTCAGCCTCCTGAGTCTTTGCTATTACAGGTGTACACTACCACACCCAACAAAAAATCAATAGTTTTTGCATATATACATCTATAAGTTTTTTTTCTACGAATGTTTATTGAGCACCAACTATATGTCAGGCACTGTACTACATGCTTGAACTGGGGCAATGTATACATGATGGTTTCTTGCCCTCTTAATCATCCTTGCCTCTGTTATTTGGGCCCTCTATTCTGAGAATTTAAATCAAGATTTCTATTTACAATGGTTCATTTTCTTGATGTAATAATACAATGGTCAATCATTCGGCCAAAAAGAATGTTTCACCTTTGTAGATGATTCAGTAGTTGATGGACACATACACAATCAACTCATTTTATTTTAACTAAGAGGTTAGTAAAGATATACTATTCTCATCTCATAAAAATTCAGAGAGGTTAAGATAGATTTTTACTAGAATCAGATTGAAGATGAGGATCCTGGCCTTTCTGAGCCCCCACCTAATTTTACCACCTCCTTTATATACAAATATAACCTTACAGAAAATGATAATGTACTGTACATTTCAAAAATTATAAGAAAGAATTTTTAATGTTTCCACTTGAAGAAGTGAGAAGTGTTTGAGGAGATAAATATGTTTAACCTGATTTAAATATTAGGCAATGTATACAGGCATCAAACCTTCTGTCATTTATCAGATACAAAGATTTACATTATTGCAATTATATTCTCATACCCTGGCTTTATTTTTTCACTTGATATCCTATTAATATTTTTCTGTGTTTCTATATAATCTGAAAATAGAACAGGTCTTGGAATCAGAAAATTCATATTTAAAACCCAGCTCTACGACTTATGCAAAGAAAGATTCAGGCTTAATGGGACCCAGAACTTTTACAATTTGGGGAAAATTTTATATTTAAAAATACAAAATTAAGGGGCTGGGATTGTGACTTAGTGGTAGATTACTTGCCTAGTACGTGTGAAACACTGGGTTTGATCCCCAGTACCACATAAAAATAAAAACAAATAAAATAAAGGTATTGGGTCCACATACAACTAAAAATATATATTTAGTTGTATGCTAAATATGTGTATGTGTGTATATATATATAAATACAAAATTAAGAGAAGAATTGATTATCATTTTGGAATGAAAAAGCAAATCACAACTCTTTTGTGGAGATTTTGAGATTTTGATCTTCTGAGAGGCAGCTTACCAGAAATGCTTATATATATATATATATATATATTGCTGATTGCAATCTTGTTTCTTCTCCTACATGCTACACTGTGAGACTCCTTATACTCACAGGGACCCATGCAAGTGGCAGCCCTGACACTTAAGCTTCACTCTTTGTGTGTGTGTGTGTGTGTGTGTGTGTGTGTTTATTACTTAGGATTGAACCCCAGGCACTCTACCACTGAGATACAGCTATAGCCCTTTTTATTTTTTGAGACAGAGCCTCACTTATGTTGCTTAGGATGGCCTCCAATTTGTACTCCTCCTGCTTTAGCCTCCCGAGTTCCTGGAATTACAGGCATGTACCACCATGCCTGGTTCATTTTGCTTCATAATAAATTCACCTCTGCCGGTAGGATCTTAGGCAGGTCAAATCATTTTTCTGGTTTTCAGTTTGCTTGTCTATAAAATGGAATCATTCCATCCACCTAGAGAGGTTCCAGTTAGGACCACAGGGAACCATGCAGAAACCAATGTTATAAAGCCCAGAGCACCCCAGGTCCATTCTTGTTCCCCTAATGCCAGTGCTCAGGAGGCAAAAGTTGTGCAGTGTTCTGGCTCCTTAGAGAGACCACTTCCTTTCCATTATATTATCATCACTTTTCAGCAAACAATCTATGTCTTCTCTTCTTATGTCACATTTAATGAATATGTAGACTAGCAGATTTTGTATGTTTTTGTAAATCCTTCTCTAACAATTCATGACCAAAGTAAGAGTTAAGTAGAGCAACATATTTTTCCATTTGATTATTTCTTCTGAAAACAATGCCATGCCTAATAAAATCTGATTTTATTATTATTTTTTTGTCCCTGGATGCATTGAAGCAATTAGAAAAGAGGTTAGAGGACTCAAGAGATTCAACGGCTATGGCCTGTGAGCAGACGGGCCATTCATAACTTCTTAGTTTCTAATTCGCGGCAGTCTCTGATGAATTTCCTGCCCAAGCTGGTCTGCACAAGGAACAAAAAGCCTGTAGATGTGCATTTCACGCCCCACTGGAGGAGCACATGCCCTGGGGTGGCCTCTCTGGTGGCCCACAATCATCAGAGGGACTGCCCACCCTCAATAATGTGGCTTTTACAAATCATTACAGGGAAATCCACTTAGGCAATGTATAAACATTTTCCTTCATGCCACGGGGACACTACTACTGTCCTTTAATCTTAAAAGAACCCACAAAGGTTTCTATTAACCATTTCCTATTACTGCTCCCTCACTAAGAAAGACAATCTTTTGTGCGGTGACTTTTCTAAAAAGCTAGGAAAACTCTGAAAGTAACCACTAAAAATTGTTCTTAAATCATCTGTTCCACAATTTACAAATAGATCCATCAAGGACCATTTGTATGGCTACATTTTACCTGATATCTAATACTCTGAAAAATAATATGCAAGCTTATAAAAGATACTAATGTCCCAACAAGAAGATTTGTGCCAGGTTGTCTTATTCCATTTAAACAAGGAACCTTGGTTTTACTCCTGCCTTCTTTTTGGAGGTGGGGAGGCAGGGAACACTTCAGCAATTAAAATGACTTTAACCTCAGCTCAAAGTTACCTCACTTTGGGCTGGGGTTGTGGCTCAGTGGTAGGGCACTTGCCTAGCACATGTGAGGCCCTGGGTTCAATCCTTAGCACCACATAAAAAATAAATGAATAAAATAAGGTTATGAAAAAAAAGTTACCTCTTTTTGATGATTTTTTTTTTTTTTTTTTGTACTGGGGATTGAACTCAGGGGCACTCAACCACTGAGCCACATCCCCAGCCCTATTTTGTACTTTATTTAGAGAATGGGTCTCACTGAATTGTTAAGCACCTCGCCATTGCTGAGGCTGGCTTTGAACTCACAATCCTCCTGTCTTAGCCTCATAATAATGGAAGAAGGAGCTGCGCAAAATGACACTTGCTTGTAATCCAGGCTACTTTGGAGACTGAGGCAGGAGAATTGCAAATTCAAGACCAGCCTGGGCAACTCAGAGTCTTGGCCTCAAAATTTAAAAAATAACAATAAAAAGGTCTGGGGATGTAGATCAGTGGTAGAGTGCTTGTCTAGCATATATGAAACCCTGTGTTCAATTCCCAGTACCACAAAATAATGATGATGATGATGATGGTGGTGGTGATGATGATGATGATGAAGAATAAAAACAATGCAAGAAATGGAGGAGGAGAACTACAAGGTAAATAAGAAAGATGAACCCAAAGCGGAGGTTGGGCATCATCCCATAAGCAGATTTGGGGTGACAGAACAGGAAAATGTGCCATATACAACATTGGAGTGATGGAGAGAGCGAGCAAGTTATTAGTTAACTAATTTTAAACAGTAGGTAGTAATGTATTACTTCCCATGATTTCTCTGAATCTTTAGGGTTTGTTTATTTTTTGTTGTTGTTGTTTGTTTCTTTTTGGTACCAAGGATTGAACTCAGAGGCACTCAACTACTGAGCCACATTCCCAACACTATTTTGTATTTTATTTAGAGACAAGGTCTCATGGAGTTTGCTTAACAAGCCTTGCCATTGCTGAGGCTGGTTTTGAACTCATAATCCTCCTGCCTCATTCTCCTGAGTCACTGGGATTACAGGCATGCACCCCAGCTTAGTTTTCTTTTTCTCATAAAAAAAAAAAAAGAGTATACTGCATGTTTCAAATACTTGGAGAGAACTGAATACACATAAGCAAATTTCCTTAAATACTCAAAGTAAGTGTCTAGTAATTGTCCATTCTGTGTTAGAATTGACCTCAAATTTTAGGTTAAGTTGCTGGACCTGGTGGCATGTGCCTATAATCTCAGTGACTCGGGAGTCTGAGGCAGGAGGATTGCAAGTTCAAGGTCAGCCTTGGCAATTTAATGAGGCCCTAAGCATTTTAGTGAGACTCTGTCTCAACATAAAAAATAAAATAAAAAGGGCTGGTGATACAGCTTAGTGGTTAAGTGCCCCTGGATTCTATCCCAGGTACAAAAGAAGAAGGAGGAAGAGAAGGAAAAGAAATTTAATCTAAGTTTAATAAAAGTAGAGAAAAAATTCCTGCCATGCCAACTTTTGATGATATTGTAAATATCATGATTTCACCTCTCTTAAGATATTTGACCCACCTGTTTTTATCTGGCCAAAGGCATCATAAATTTGAAACGATATCTACTACTATTACTACTCTTCCCAAAGAGTAAACCCAACTTCTCCACATATTGAATTTAATTTTCCACATTCTTCAACCACTAGGTTGCATGGATTTATTATTACCATTTCTTGCAACACCAGTGTAGTTTTACGAATGATGATTTCTAAAAATGTGGGGGCTGGAGTTGTAGCTCAGCGGTAGAGCACTTACCTCAACATGTGAGGCACTGGATTCGATTCTCAATATCACATATAAATAAGTAAATAAAATAAAGGTCCATCAACAACTAAAATATATATATATATATTAAAAAAATTGTGCCCCACCTAGTGCCAGCAAAGAATGCTTCCTACATTGTACATGAATGTAAATTTATTGGATAAGTGAACAAACAGTAACAAAACCCTCTTTCATGCTTAAGGAAGTTAAGAATGAAATTAACATTACTTAGGACTGGGGATGTAGCTCAGTAGTAGAGGGCTTGTGTCTACATGTGCAAAGACCTGGGTTTAATCGCCAGTACCACCAGGGAGGAAAAAAAAAAACAAACTACCATAATTTAGTGTTAGGGTTAAAGAGAGAGAGAGAGAGAGAGAGAGAGAGAGAGAGAGAGAGAGCGCATTTAAGAAAAAATCTGCCTTCCATGGGGAAAATTCACCTTTAATGGAGCAATCTCGATAGTTCTTTACATTGACTACAATTTCTGAGTATTATGTAGTATGTTGTATTCACTCCATTATTCAAAATTTGTTCATGGACTCTATATCTGCCAAACATACAATTCACAATGTCCTAATAGCCTAGTGTGGGAAACTAAATAGTGATCCTGTCAAAGATGTCAACATCTAATGCCCCAGCATCTGTGAACATGCTACTTTACATTGTTTAAGGGACTTTGCAGATGTGATTAAGGACCTTGAGATGGGAGATTATCCTGGATTATCTGGGTAGGCCCAAAGTAATCATTACATTCCTTAAAGTGTGAGGCAAAGGGAGATTTGACTGCAGAGGAGGAATGTCAAAGGATGAAGCATTAGAAGACTCTGACATTCCTGGTTTTGAAGACAACAGAAGGGGCCATAAGCCAAGTAAATGGATCTTCCCCAAGAGCTTCCAGAAGGAATGCAAGCATGTTGCCACCTTGATTTCAGCATGTTGAAACTCATTTCAAACTTCTGTCATTCAGATTATAAGATAATACATGTGTTCTTTAAAGCCATTAAATTAGTGATGGTTTGTTACAGCAGCAACAGGAACCTAATACAGCAGAGGATAGTGCAATAGATTTTAAAAACACTAAAGATCTGTTTCAATTTCTGTGATCCAAAATAAATGAGCACAGTGAATTGAATAAAATAAGTTGATCTTGCTTGAGCAAGAATGACAAAATGATGGGACAGAGCCAGATGGCTGACGAGAAAACAACCAACCCAGAAGATAAATGTCTCAAAAGAATCTAATGAAGGGTGAGGATGTGGGGAAAAAGGTATACTCATACATTGCTGGTAGGACTGCAAATTGGTGCAGCCAATATGGAAAGCAGTATGGAGATTCCTTGGAAATCTGGGAATGGAACCACCATTTGACCCAGCTATTCCTCTCCTCAGTCTATACCCAAAGGACTTAAAAACAGCATACTACAGGGACACAGCCACATCAATGTTTATAGCAGCACAATTCACAATAGGTACACTGTGGAGCCAACCTAAATGCCCTTCAGAGGATGAATGGGTAAAAAAAAAAGTGGTATATATACACAATGGAATTTTACTCAGCAATAAAAGAGAATAAAATTATGGCATTTTTAAGTAAATGGATGGCATTGGAGAAGATAATGCTAATTGAAGTTAGCCAATCCCAAAAAAACAAATGCCAAATGTTTTCTCTGATATAAGGAGGCTGATTCATAGTCAGGTAGGGAGGGGGAGCATGGGAAGAATAGACGAACTATAGATAGGGCAGAGGGGTGGGAGGGGAAGGGAGGGAGCAGAGGATTAGCAAGGATGGTGGAATGTGATAGACATCATCATTATCCAAATTACATGTATGAAGACACGAATTGTATCAACATACTTTATATAAAACCAGAGATATGAAAAAAATGTGCTATATAATAAGAATTGTAATGCATTCTGCTGTCATTTATTTTTAAAAAAATAATAAAAAAAATAATCTAGGGCTGGGGTTGTGGCTCAGCGGTAGAGCACTCATCTAGCATGTGCAAGACCCTGGGTTTGATCCTCAGCACCACATAAAAATAAATAAATAAAATGAAGGTATTGTGTCCAACTACAACTAAAAACTAAAAATATTTTTAAAAAAGAATCTAATGTAGACTATTTGTTACATTGTTTATAAATAAGGAATTTACCCAATAACTACCACTATATAAACTCGAGAGTCTCAAAGGGCTTAATGGTAAGAGTGAACATAGTATGTTGACAATTATAGTAATGAACCTAAATGTGTAGGCTGGATTTGATTTTTTTAAAATATTTTTTTTATTGTAGTTGGACACAATACCTTTATTTTATTTTTTTAATTTTTATGTGGTGCTGAGGATCAAACTCAGGGCCTTATACGTGCTAGGCGAGCGCTCTACCACTGAGCCACAACTCCAGCCCCAGGGTTTGATTTTTTAAAATTTACTGTAATCATAGTAACAAATTGTAGATGTTTGTAGAAGTTTCTATCAGAAGTATCAACTGTTGGAAATTACCAACCATGAGGTCAAAGGAAAGAAACTGGCTTGCCCAGGCCAATGGCACACTCCTATAATTCCAGCTATTCCCAAGACTGAGGCAAAAGGATCACAAGTTTGAGGCTAGCCTGGGCAATTTCGTGAGATCTTGTCTCAAAATTTAAAAAGAGCTAGAAGTGTAGCTCAAGAGTGGGGCATTCACCTAGCATGCACAAGGCCCTGGGTTCAATCCCCAGTACCACAAAAAAAAAAAAAAAAAGAAAGAAAGAAAGAAAAGAAACTGGTTTCAGTCTTCCCATAAACCCAATCAGGTACCACAGCTTTCATGTGCCCTCCTAAAACTTTAAAAGATCCAGAGGTCATATCCAGGTATGCACCTGTGCCTCCTGCAGTTGTGCCCTCTGATCTTAGAATGCAGGGAACTGGGGGTGTGGCTCAGTGGTAGAGCACTTGCCTAGCATGTGTGAATCACTGGGTTCGATTCTCAGCACCACATGTAAATAAATAAAATAAAGGTCCATTGACAACTAAAAAATATTTTTTTAAAAGAAATAATGCATTGTTACAGTAGACCCTCTAGAAAGAGAGCTAAAGCACACAGAAATAATGTTTTCTTGTTCTTATTAGTGATACATGATAGTAGAATGTATTTTGACATATTATACATACATGTAGTATAACTTCTCATTCTTCTGGTTGTACATGATGTAAAATTACTTTGGTCATGTAATCATATATGCATATAGGATAGTAATGTCCAGTCCATTCTACTATCTTTCCTATCCCATTCTCCCTCCCTTTCCTTGTTCCCCTTTGATCAATCCAAAGTACTTCTATTCTTCCCTACTATACCCCTTATTGTGAGTTAACATCCACATATCAGAGAAAACATTCAGCCTTTAGTTTTTTAGGATTGGCTTATTTCACTTAGAATGATATTCTCTAGCAGAAATGGTTTTAACCAAAAAAGAAAGAGAGAGAGAGAGAGAGAGAACAGAAGCAATGACAATCATAAGTGAGGGACGGACAAGGCACAATGGGAATTCAGAAGGGACAGAACAATTTCCAGCTTGAGGGTTATCCTGCCTCATAACCATTGTTCTTGATAATATTCCACACTTCCTTGATTCTCATTCTTTCATATCCATTTGACAAATGGACACTGTCTGCTGCTGCATGGAATCAACCTCACCTCATGGGGTGTATGCATTCATGCAGGGCTTCTACCCGTGGCTGTGTGTCTAACTGAGGGGGAAAGTAGGACCTGAATTAACACAAAAGTGTCATTATGGACCTAGCAAGGGGCCCAAATTCATGCTTACCAACCAAAAATGAGTCCTCAGTGCTGCTTGTCAATTTCACTGTGTTTCCCTAATCAAATCCCTTTCTCATTTTTCTCAAGTATTATTTCAAATATTCTTCATTCTCCTAAGATCACTAACCATGCTTCCCATAGAATAGCCCTTCCTTGTACTCTCAGCAGATGAATCTTCCCATTCCATGAACACACTGAAGTTCAGGGATTGCCTCTTCTGATGAGTATGCTGGGGCAGGCCTTGCTTCCTGGACATCCCACTTGCAATGATGAACCCATGATATAAAGACCTGGTCTTCTCAGCTGGACTTGGAACAACTGGAAAGGCCTTTGAGCCTCACAGCTCCCCATTGAGCTGACTGAGACCTTAATTGAGACTCTGGGGCCATTCAACTTCTCCCTCTGTCAATACTGCTTCATCCCTTCCCCACGTGTTGACTACCTAAGCACTCCATAATGCATTTCTGATGTTAATCCCTGTCTCTAAAATCTGTTTCCCCGGGAATACTTGGCCCACCAGGTCTGGTGTCTCTGCTTAGGGAACCTCCTCTTCACATCCCCATTTCCCACCAATCTCTCTACTTAAAGCATCTTAGTCTTAGATTCTTTGAACTGGAACTGGTTAGTTCCTCTGGCCTTTACCTGGTGTTCCCCAACCTTCTTGATCTATTTGCCGCATTCCTATCATCTGTGAGATACATCATGTCAAATATAACTGCCCCCTATCAAAAAAAATCAGATCAGATCAGTTTCGTATGTCACAACCCCTTTTGGAATCATATTTTTTCCTTTGTAGCGCTTCGATTTATGTCTATCTGCCCTCTCAGAATTTAAGCCTGCCAGCAGGGTTGCTTGGTCTTGTTAACCACTGCATCCTGGATATTTTGAATATTTCCAGATGGTGTGCTAAATGCTGGACATGGAGGGCTGAGCAAGACAAAGGTCTTCCACTCAGGAGTTTCTGATCTACTGAGAGAGACTGTAAAGGTGTTAAAAATGTAGATCTCCATTTTACTAATGAAGAAACTAAAGCTAGTGTCCTGGACAAGTTCCCATGGTAAATAAGAAGAACAACTGAGATTAAACTCCAACTCCAGGGCTGGGGTTGTGGCTCAGTGGTGAACACTTGCTAAAAA